>NC_048895.1:23724666-23773176 GCF_011077185.1 Oxyura jamaicensis
AAGGGAAGGGAAGGGAAGGGAAGGGAAGGGAAGGGAAGGGAAGGGGAAGAAACCAGTATACAGTGTCCTTGACCTAACATGTAGTTAGGTCCTTACTTTTTCAAATTCCAGTATTGTACATTTCCAAAGTCCAGCCAGAATTGGATATAAATATGCCAAAATACTGTGAGAAAAATTAATTTAAGTGTTGCTGGACCTAATGGAAGCTGGACATGGAAAGAGAATCATGAGAAGTCCCTATTGCTTGAGACTTATTGATGATTTTGTAGGTCCCAGATGTTTTAATGATTTATGTAAGCAATAAATATTTGAAGACTAATCCAGAATCAATTCCAAGATTTTCAGAATTTGTCTATCACTGGCCCACTGAACGGCCCACTGAACCTGAAATGATGAAGTAAGTCTGGTTTCCCTTAAAATATGGAACAGCTGATGAAGCCAACAGGAGAGTCAAGGGGAATGAAATAGTTGTTTGGATCTGTTCTTCAACCACAGACCCAGACAAGCCATTGCTTGTCTATTGGGACAACCCACACACTACATAAATACAATATCTGGGCATGGCTGAGATGCCTACATCTCCAGTTTCCATGCATTTTATTCTTGAGATAAGAACCTGCTGGGGAGTCAAGATCCAAAGCAACAGTTGTATCTGTACATTGCTTGCCAGGGACTTGATTATGACCTTCCTGTTCTCTTATTCTGTATATAATATATTTTGTATATATTGTATATAATCAGCAGTCATGGTGTTGAATGCACAAATACAGTAGCTGTTCTCTGGGTGACTTCCTCAGAGGGGTAAAACAGCAGAAAAAAAAATCCTGTAAAAGTTATTATCAAAGTTACTTTACCTCTTTAAAATGTGGAAATCCTTATTCTTCTGGCATTACTATGCAACAATTTAAATAATAAAATGTACTCAATATTTTGCATGGAGTGACTTCCATCAGACTTTGAGGGAAGCTAATAAATCAACAGAAACCACTTAACTGAGCATTTTCATGGGTCCAGTGGAATTCTAAGCAAATAACAAGTTTGTAAGAAAGAAAAGGCACTTATATTATACACACAATCTAATGTTCAAAGGAGTGTAAAAGATGCTTAAGTGTTAATATTTTATGTAGACTTCGCTCTCAGTAGTAATTGCAAGCCATTAAAAAGAATGTTAAACTGTAGCTGTTAGCACTGGCACAGCCCCAAGTAAACACTGAACCCTCACAGAAGGGGGTTAATTGCTACAAGAAGAGGTAATTTATTAAGGAACACTGAAACCCTTTATACACCCAAAAATCAGGCTGAACTGCAAAAATCGTGTGTGAATATTACATCTGATAATCAGATTTTTTCTGTACCGCACTTTAGAGTCTCAGCCTATTCAGAAAACTGAAAAACCCACAAGCTTTTTTGACAAGGCTCCTATAAACCTTTACCTGGTGCCCTTCAGTCTACCACTTCCCCCTTTCCCCTCCTTAGAAAGCCTGTTTCTCACCAAAACAAGAGATTCCTGGCAAGAAAAGGCAATGTGACAATCAGACTGAGCGTGTGGAAGTCCCGTTGCTTTCTTCTGCTAAGTTTGGCATAGTGTGCTAGAGCCTCACATGTCCTATCTAACAACCATTCCCTGGACTGGTAAGCATCAATTTTTGTGGATCTTCTGTGAGGTTCCTAGTATTAGGATACTAGGAACCTAGGATACTAGGCACAGTAAGGCAAATGAAAGTGGGTAGCAATCAATACTTCTCATCAGCGTCTCATTAAAAAATAAATAAAAAATAAAATATGAGTGCTTTGAAAAACACTGTTTGGTCATTTAACACCTGGAGTGAAGTTCTGCATTCAAATCTTCCTGAATCACTGTGTACCTTCATTTTGACAAACCTTAGGAGTCTGAGGCAGCAGCACTCCATTAGGAAAAGCTACCAGGAAAGTCTACAGATCTGAGGATGATATCCCATATCTGAGCTGAGAGAAAGGGTATCAGCTTTTTGTGTTTCTCTTTCTCTGGCACATTTTTTTTTCTTGGTCCGTCATGCAGATGTCTCCTGCATATCTGCTGTTTAAGTTGTACGTGTATGCAGAGCAGAGTACAAGGCATAGATGTGCAGTTTGGAAAGACCAAATTTTATGATTTGGTTGTTAGATATTTTGTCTTTATGAAATTTTATTTGAAGCCCATTGAGGTCACTGGGAATTCTTCCATGGTGCTCAGCAGGATTTTGGATCATGACCATGAATTAGAATATCTTTTAAAAGCCAAGCAAACTAAAAACAGACTTCTGAAACCTCTCCATTTCTGTTTTACCTCCCACAGAAAGGTAGCACAAAAGTAGGAAATGAGGAATCTGATAGTGATAAGGTTTTCTTTCATAGTAACTGCAATCCCCAGACACTCCTCTTGATCTCTAGAGAAAGTCAGAAGGGATACATCTATCCAAATTATTTTCTTAATATGAACTAAAATGGTACTCTAACACACTAAAGTGATTTGTAATTGTATCTGTATGCTAAATGCTCTTACATGGGGTGGGAGCATATTTATTTTTCATACAGGAAATTCTATTTATTCAACTTTTTGCCTCAAAAAAAAAAATAATGCACCAATGGCTACACTTCATATTTTCATAGGTTTGATTTAAAAGAGTACTTCATTTCTGTAGGTGCAGATCTCACTCTTGCAGCTTTTTTTATATATATACTTTTGGCAACAAATTATCTACACTAGCATAAAATTAGTGCATAAAAAAAATCTTACCTTAGTGCTTATAAGAACTTTTTTCAAAAATTCTAATTTGGGATTTTCACATAATAAACCAAACCTAAGCCATAATCAGAAGACAATGGACAATAAATAAATAAATAAATAAATAATATAAGTGACAGCATATTTTTTTCACTTCTAATTGTGATTCATAGGACTTTTCAAGGATTTTGTCTGCAAAATTGAAACAGGTTAAAAATTTGATGAGATTAAATTACAATTTTGAATAAAGTCCTGGTCATTTTTAGATTTGTTAATCTGTCTATTCTCTTCAATTCATTTTCTAAGTTTTCTTGTTTATTCATCATTTTTAATTGTTCAGATATAAGGCGATGAGGCTTACAAGCACAATTCAAGAATTTGTCATCCAAGTGTATTAAAAATATTATTCTAAGCATTTATTTTCCATTAAAATATCATCCAAGAATATATTACATAATTCCAGTCTTTATTTTGGCATTATTCATATTTATATGAGCAGAATTGCTAAATTCCAAATGAATTGGAAGTAAAAGCAAACAGTTTATTTGAAAACAGCTATTAGGCTACAGTATAGCACCTGGAGTATATCCCTACGATGACTGACTTACTAGTCAGAGATGTGCTAAGAATAGTTTTAATAACACCACATATCTGCAGAAATTCTCTTCCCCAAATATATAAAATCTATTCTACATGAACTCAAAGGCATTTCCAGAAATATGTATAGATATTGTTGAATTTTAAAGTTTGTGGGTTTTTTTGTTTTTTGTTTGTTTCTTTGTTTCTTTGTTTTCCAAAACACTACTGAAAATATCATTTGATTTTTTTCTTTCCCAGGATAGTGTTTGTGTAACACATGTACTGCTAATAAGGATTATTCTATCCTGATTGGTCCCTATTAGGCATTTTTGCTGTTTGGACATCTATTAAAACATGCTATTGGTGTTAATATGTTACAGGATGCACTGTAAATGCAAGGAAGGGAGACTGAAGTGGTCCTTCATTCAAGGAGGAGCCCAGCTACAAAACCTTTGCTTTTTCATGACAGTGCTCCTCAACAGGCAGGTTAGCAAATTGATTAACAAATAAGTTACACAGAATATTTCAGTTCAGTACAACATCTTAATATTCCCCTTAAGTGCAAGCCAGTCTGTTAGGAATCTTTCACTAAATATTATGACATTTGTGCAAAATAATCATTTATTATGGCAGATTCCAGTTTTGGACAGAAGTGTCAAGAAGCTCTCATTTAAGTTGTCTGGCACTTCTTTCTGACTTGTGTCTACTCCAAGCTGTGTGCATGTCACTGCAGCACAAAATGCATTATGTCTACTAAAACCAGCCATGAAGTCCTGAATAAGCAGTCCAGAAATGTCAAATTGCTCTTGTAAGCATGTTGCTCTTCAGCAGTCCCATGGCTCATGTCAATTGGGAGTATGGTCCCCAGATGATTACAGTGCCATGACATGGAAGCTATTATAAAATTTATTACTACAATACTCTATAGACCATATCTTTGTCTTGTAATGACTTTTCAGACCCAAATAAACCAAGATGGTGCAGATCAGATATATGCAACATAAGTCAGTAGGATAATTATCGGCATAAGCAAAACCTGGTGGGATGAGTCCTGTGGCTGGTGTGTTGCAATAGCTGGTTACAGGCTCTTCAAGAGGGACAGGCAGGGTAGGCGAGGTGGAGGGGTGGCGATGTATGTGAAGCAGGGGCTGGACAATGTGTGGAACTTCAGGTCGGGGATGGCAAAGTTGAGAGCCTCTGGGTAAGGATTAAGGGATGAACAAATAAAAGGGATATCGTTGTGGGAGTCTATTACAGACCACCTGGCCAGGACGACAACACTGATGAATTATTCTTTGCGGAACTGAGAGATGTCTCAAGATCAACTCCCCTTGTCCTTATGGGGGATTTCAACCTGCCAGATGTCAACTGAGATCACCACACGGCTGACACGAGCAAGTCCAGGAGGTTCATAAAGCACCTAGATGATAACTTCTTGGTGCAGGTGCTAAGGGTGCCAACAAGGAAAGGTGCCCTCCTAGATCTGTTGCTGGAGAACAGAGAGGGTCTTGTGGGCGATGTGGCAATTGGCGGCTGTCTCGGTCATAGTGACCATGAAGTGGTTGAGTTTAGAATTTACAGTGACAGAAAGAAAACTGCCACCAAAACTTCAGCACAGGATAAGGGGAAAGTAGACTTCAGGCTACTCAGGGAACTAGTTAGCAAGGTCCCCTGGGAAACTGCTTTTGAAGGCATTGATGTCCATCAGTGCTGGTCAATCTTTAAGCACTGCCTCCTAAAAGCACAAGATCAGGCAATTCCAAAATATCAGAAGTCAGGCAGGCGGGGCAGGAGGCCAGCATGGCTGACCAGGGATCTTCTACTGGAGATTAGGCGAAAAAAGAGAGTGTACGACTGCTGGAAGGAAGGTCAGACGACAAGGAAGGAATACAGGGTTGCTGTTCATGTTTGTAGGGAGAAAATTTGTGTGGCCAAAGCCCAACTAGAGTTGAAGGTGGCCATGTCTGTGGGAGATAATAAAAAGTTTTTTTTTAGATATTTGAACAGAAAAAGGAGAACCAAAGAAAACATAGGTCCGCTACTTGATGGGGAAGGTCTCCTCACAGACAATGACATAGGCAAAGCAGAGACTTTTAATGCCTTCTTCTCCTCTGTCTTCAATGCTGATGATGGGCTTCAGGATCCAGGGTGCCCTGAGCTGGAGGACCGTGACGGTGGCAATGACAAACTCCCAAACAGCCATGAACGTGTGTGGGATTTACTGCTCCACCTGGATCCATACAAGTCCATGGGTGCTGATGGGATTCATCCCAGGGTGCTTAAAGAGCTGGCTGACCTCATTGCGGGACCTCTCTCAATTATTTTTCAATGATCTTGGGAATCTGGAGAGGTCCCAGTAGACTGGAAGCTGGCAAATGTTGTGCCAGTTTTCAAGAAGGGTAAGAAAGAAGACCCAAGCAATTACAGGCCTGTCAGTCTCACATCAGTGCCTGGTAAAATTATGAAGATGATTCTTGAAGTTATTGAAGCACGCCTGGGGGACAATGCAGTCATTGGTCCCAGCCAACAGGGGTTCACGAAGAGTAGGTCCAGCCTAACAAATTTGATTTCCTTTTTTGATAAGATCTCCCGGCTAGTTGACCAAGGGAAACAAGCTGATGTGATCTTTTTGAACTTCAGCAAGGCTTTTGACATGGTTTCCCATAGGATACTTCTGGACAAAATGTCCAGCATACAACTAGACAAAAACATCATACAATGGGTGAGCAATTGGCTGACGGGCAGGACTCAAAAGGTTGTGGCAAATGGGGCCACATCTGGCTGGTGGATGGTCACTACTGGGGTCCCTCAAGGCTCTATTTTAGGGCCATTCCTCTTCAATGTTTTTATAAACTATTTGGATGTAGGACTAGAAGGTGGTTTGAGCAAATTTGCTGATGACACCAAACTTGGAGGAGTTGTGGACTCGGATGAGGGTGGAAAGGCCTTTCAGAGAGAGATCTGGACAGGTTGGAGAGCTGGGCGATCACCAACCGCATGAAGTTTAACAAAAGCAAGTGCTGGGTCCTGCACCTGGGACGGGGCAACCCTGGCTATATGTACAGACTGGGCGACAAAATGCTGGAGAGCAGCCATGCAGAGAGGGATCTGGGGGTCGTGGTTGATAGCAAGTTGAATATGAGCCAGCAGTGTGCCCTGGCAGCCAGGAGGGCCAACTGTATCCTGGGATGCATCAAGCACGGCATCGCTAGTTGGTTGAGGGAAGCGATCGTTCCACTCTACTCTGCGCTGGTGCGGCCTCACCTCGAGTACTGTGTGCAGTTCTGGGCACCACAGTACAAAAAGGTCATTATATTGTTGGAGAGTGTTCAGAGGAGGGTGACAAAGATGGTGAAGGGCCTAGAGGGGAAGACATATGAGGAGCAGCTGAGGTCACTGGGCCTGTTCAGCCTGGAGAAGAGGAGGCTGAGGGGGGACCTCATTGCAGTCTACAGCTTCCTTGCAAGGGGGAGTGGAGGGGCAGGAGACTGATTCTCCATAAACACCAGTGATAGGACCCACGGGAACAGGGTTAAGCTGGGGCAGGGGAAGTTTAGGCTCGACGTCAGGCACATGGTCTAAACTTTTGGGTAGACCTGTGCGGTGCCAGGAGTTGGACTTGATGATCCTTATGGGTCCTTTCCAACTCGGGATATTCTATGATTCTATGATAATTGATACCATGCAGATGAGTACAAAGACAAAATGTGAAAATAAAACACTATATTTACAAGATACTTTACAACATACTGTATTTACAAGAGCTAACGAATGGGAAACAAGAAGTAACTTTACTGATCTGTAGGTTTTTTTAGCATGAACTTGAAATTCTATTGAAGGATTTGCTCAGATCTGTAGTTTGTTTTAGGTCTGTCTCTATGTGTGTAAAACATCTGATGAACTTAAAGGCCTCACACTGTAGCTCACTTCTGCCTTGCACACTTTTTTTCTAACATACATACATATATTTATAGTGGTGTAGTAGTACAGTCCTTAGGAATATAAGCTAAACCTCACATGAACTATCAGCACTCAATTAGCTACTTTGTATTAAGACAAATATTTTGTAGAGAAAAGGTATTCAGTATACTACTGTAGAAATTTTCATAATGATATTAAAAGTTATTGCCTTAGCAGCCCACAAAAGTGTGTTTTCATCTACACTATTCTTCACTACATTCTTTAGTTTTGTTTATATTTCAGCTCTTTTGTAGGCTGAAGTGAAGCAATATTTTAACTAAGAACATTATATCATGATATACTGTGTTATCAAGAGCAGTATATACCTTTCAAGGCAGATATAATGCTCCATTTGCATTCACCATATGAGTCCACTTTTGAAAATAAATCTTCAGATAACCCACAAAACAGGGAGGCAAAATCAGGGAAAAAACAGAGGCAGTGAAGTTAGTGGATAAAAAGGAGGCTCTGGGGAAACTCCTTCTAATGTTACTTACACATGCATATATCATGCACTTCTGCTTGAAACATAAGGATTTATCTTTTTTATATGCACATATGCCATTAACCATATGAATGAAAGTATGGTATTATTTCATACAGAACAAAGAAATCAGAAGATCCCTAAATTTCAAAATCAGAAGTTCCAAAGGTAAGAGATGTTCACAAAAGTTTAGCTTGCTCAGCTTTTGCTCTCTTTCCGTCTCCCTCCTGCAACTCCCTCATCTGGGTCTATAATTACAAAATGACATACTATCTACACAAGATTTCTGGTTTAGACCATGTACATTCAAGGGATTAATAACAGCAAATTTCTAGTGAACTACCAATTGCGTCAGTTATTTTACATAAACCTAGAATTCTCAAAAAATAAAAATAATAATTCTGCATAAAACTGATCCAAAAAAAAGGACTTCAAAAATTTAATCCAAAATGTTCACCCATCTACACAGCAAGAATGCACAATGAGAGAAAATCACTGAGTGACAGAAAACATTTACTGACACTCATTTGGGATGATGTATATAAGTCTCTCAGATCTTGACCACTTATAATACAGTCATCCCAAAATGATGCCACTAAAACCTGCACTTCAGATCACATCATCTTCTGGTTAGACTGTGTATGATGCGTGCAATATTTTAAAGGAAAACAAAACAAACAAAACCAAAACAAAATATGATAGAAGTCCACTAAACAAAATATGTTCAGATTTTATGAATTTCAGACCCTTTTCTAATGTGTGCCCTACACTTACGAGACCAGATGCTTTAGCTACTCGCTGTAGCTGATTGGGACTCAACAGCTCAGCAGAAATCATTAAAACTTCATAAAATGATCTCGAATCACTTTCCTATTCATAAAAATGTCACGATCTTAAGGCTCTCTCTCCGTGGGCTCTTGTGAACTAGAAGCAGGTCAGCCTGGAAACCTGGGAAAGACTGTTTTCCATGTCTTAAATTTTTAAGTTTGACAAACTCTAAGATAAGTAGCTGGAACACATCATTTGTCTAAAATGAAATAACATTCATTTTGGCCATAATACTGTGATGAGAAATTCCAGATCAGAAAAAGATGGGAAACAGTGATATATAGGATGCTTCAGATTCCTTAATGAAATCTGTTTGAGAAAGGGTAAAAGTACAGGATATTAGGTATAATTTCAGTAAATAGTAGTTGGTATGCATCTGTTAAAGGAGAAAAGTGGACAGTATTTTTCCCATAACTAATTCTCACTGATGAAATGGGAGATTTTTATTGTTATGGTGCTGGAGAGGAACTATAGGTCTCAGTTTTTTCCTTGTTCCTGCTTAGATCAATGAGAATTTTAAAACTGGGACCACATTTCCCTTTTAATCATTTTATGACATCTCTAAAAAAAGTACTAGAGTAAGATATGTTCAGAAGCACTTTCATTAAAGTAACAAAATTCTAGGTACTGCTGAGATATTTTTTTTTCTGTACTTGCATTTGGGCTGAAAGACAAGAATTTTCATCCACTAATAAAATATAGTTGCCCAACCTCCTTATGATCCTACTTGATGAAGTAGTTTGCATGGCCAGAATAACTCAAAGTAATCTTTAGAAAACACTAATTATGTTAGATATATGCAAAAGAAAAAAATATTTTGGCACAGCATCATTATTTTCACACAGTAAAAATTCTGGAGATTTTCAGATTAACAGAAGTGCATATTTCTTCCACTCCTTGTCTGTATCTGCATAGGTCTAGCTCTAGATGTATACTTCTACATCTCTATATCCATTACACTCCTTGATAATCACAGGAAGTGTAAGGACACATACTTTAATAGAGAGGAAAACAACACTGCTTCCTATGAATCTTTAATATGGCTCTAATGGTGGAAGGAGTGGCAAGTGGGTGGAAGGCTAAACTCTGTGACCACTTGGGTTAGAATATAGATGATATTCTAAGAAAAAAAAAAAAAAAAAAAAAAAAAAAAAAAAAAAAAAAACTAGGTTTTCATGAAGCCACTTAAACATGCTAAAATCCAACCTTTTTGTTTGGATAGTCTTTGATACCCATCATAAAGTCTTCTGGGAAGAACTCAAGTCTATTTGGTTTTAAATAGCAGTTAAATTACAGAGTCTGCACTAGACAGTAAAACCTATTTACTTGAGTATCTTTAGGGTGTGTTTCAGCCCAGTTGCAGGACTGGTCTGGAAAGATTTTGCAAGACCAGAGGTCTTGAAGCTTGAATGTAAAGTATTATCTTAGACCTAATCCAGCCTGTTAGTTGAAAATGAATGAACACTATTGGGTTTCTGCAATGACATTCATACACCTTCAGTGAGAGAAAATATGCCATTCTCTTCCCTGCTGGGCGTTGAATCTTTAGATGGAAAACACACTGTGCTCACTGTAGAAACATTTCCTTATGCATTTTCATTCTAGCTTCTATGAGAAATTACTGGACATACTGACTTTCAGGATCAGAATGGAATTGATACCATGAAAAAATTCAGTTTCTGAGAACTGTGGTGCTATGTTCTTTATTGTGGGTGACATTTTTTCAACTGAACCAGGAAAAGTAAAATATTTTATTCTTCCTTCTTCACCAGATGTGCACAGAAGACCCAGAAAATCTGGATATAAAGGTACCATATGAACTCTAGGTCACTAAAGTATGCCTGTGTATGAACTCAGAATTCCCAGCAGGCTTCAGGAAGAGTTATTTGTCTTTCAGGGATGCCATTTATTTTCCATTTCAGCCACCTTCTGTTAACATTTTTCTGTAATGAGACCTTGTATCTAATTGTATTCATCCACAGCTTAGCCTATGACTGACTTTCCTAGCACCCCATGACTGTATTTGTCCTGAATCCAAGATACTCCAGGAACTGTGTGACTATCTATGATCATTTCTTCCTCCTCCATGCCAAACAAACAAACAAACAAACAAAACAAAACAAAACAAAACAAAACAAAACAAAACAAAAAAAAAAAAAAAAAAAAAAAAAAACGATCTGGAAAGAGATAACTGAATTCCCTCCTACCTTAAAATGAGTAGTAATATTATCATGATCCCACATCCCACAGACAGATCATGGGAGCATGAAGAGTCTTCAGAATTTACCGGGACTGCTTTCAATTGCCTGTGCAATTCTTAAAATGAATTGTTTCATGTGTCTACATTTACCCTTTCTGATGGAAGACTGCAGACAGGAAAGGATGGTCTACTTTATTCATTGTTGTCTCTTTCTTTTTTTTTCAAGTTTTGCCAAAGAACTGCATTTTTGTCTTTTGACTTCTTGTGTATTTTCTGTTGAGTTTTACATTTCCATATGAAAATCATTTTCTGTTTTATCTTCTCTGTTTTGTTCCTATAGTACAGACAATTCTTCACTCTGTACCTGACTTCTGCTTTTGAGACGTTCAGATCATCAAAAAGCTCTCCTTAATGGTTTCCTACTAGACTTTCACCTTTCTTTTGCATCAGCGTAGGTTGCAAGCGTCCCTTTAGAAAAACCTCTTGAAGTAACTGCCATTTCTTCCACAGCTTCTGTTTTTTTGTTATGCTTTTGTTGTGCTTCTTCTCTTGCTCATTCACTGTTCCTAGGTTAAGAAACTGGAGCATTTAAGACTGACTTTCATTCAAATCACAATGTGCTTCTAAACACTCAGTCTGGTCTTCCATACTAGTCAATATTAAATATAGAATATCTGCTACTATAGTAACTCCCTTCTGTTTCTGAGATAAAATGTTTCCAATACATTTCTCCAAAACATTTCAGATACTACTTCACTATTTCATGTAGTAGCTTTTAGTAGGGTTATATTTCTCTTTTTCTTCTTAAATCTGTTTACACTTACAGGCATACAACAAATTAATTTCTTACATGTTCCTAAAAACACTGCTTGGTTTGTCCAATCCAGTTCTCACAGTCACAGGCAACCACACTTCTTCTAGCAGCCCACAAAACATAGTGCATAAATCACAGTATACCACAGGTTATAAAATGCTAGAATAAAATATCTTTAGTAAAAACAAGAAAGACACTACTGTGTCTTACAGAAAGTAACCAGAAGAGTTCAAAGGCATCATGAGTTACCCTGTGATAGCAGCTCCTGGATAATCAGAACAAAAAGATGCATCCTTTAATTAAAATATAAAAATCTATTTTCTCTATCCTTTCAAAACTAGCAACCTCTTCTGTAGCTACTCTGATTTGTCTCTGAGGATTGGCTTTGTAATAAAACCATTTCTCCTTTTTATTTCCCTGACCATCAATTTTTATTTATCTATTTATTCATTTATTTACTGAAATTGAAGTCCAGATATATTATTTCCCTTGTAAAATCACATTACTATTATTTAATCTGTGAAATTTTGAAATACTGAAAAGGGGATTTGAAGACAAATATCTTCTGGGAACTCATATAGACATTTCAAGCAGGAGCAACACTGCTTCATGACAAATCTCTGTGTCTAGAAATAAGAGGAGCATCTGATATAGATTAATGGCAGTTTCTTTCCCGTGTTATCTTTCCATACAGAGGCTGAATTAAGGACTTTTCATACTTGAAAAATTTGAAAGCTCCCATTCAGGACAAGATGCCAAAACTTAATCTGATCAAAGCAGTATTTATGCCATTTTCATGGAAACAGAGAGACAGATAAAAACTGGAGGTCCAGATCCAGACAGCTACACTTGTAGGACCTGCAGGTAGTGCTGAGAAGTTAGAGCCAAGACTGAAAAAAAACATGTTTATTTTGAAAGAATTAGTTTCTACTGATGGACTTAAAAAAATGGTCCATTTTACCTTGTGATGTATATACCTTTTGTGATACTTTCCATGAGCTAGGAGATGTAAAGTCAACTTTTTTTGGATGACGGTGTAGCTTAGGCTTTCCATTATATCAGGAAGAGAGCCAGGAAAGGACTTGCCTGGGAGGCAAATCTGAAGGCTCAGAGACTATCTACCTGCCTGAAGAAGAATCCGTCCATTTCCACTGGGACAGGGTTATCAAACTGTGTGGTGTTTGGGCTGAGTTGAACCACACTTGAGATAATGATCTTCATCATCTGTACGTGTCTGTCAGATGACAATTCAATGTGTTTGCCTACTTCTGCAGTGAAAAGCACTTCCAGAAGTTTGCAGTACTCCTCCTGTTTAAGATTGAAGGATCTTTTGCACATAAAATGCAAAGAGCTTGGAATTAGTTTTAACTTATCTATGCACCTTGATATGTTAAAAAAGAAATATCTTTCTTCCCAATGAGTTTCCAGGACAATTTGTCAGTGTTTACTTGGTGCTACTTTAGCAGTAATATGCACTAAATAAATATGTAGACAGCTTAGTTTCATTACACATATATCAGTACCCATATGCTATAAAAAACATATTGAAGTAGAAGCCATATTCTCTGAAATACCCTGTAGCTTCTTCTGCCAGTTCCTGGAGAAAGAAAGACTTACCTTCTATTGATCATCTCTTATTGACTTAGCAAAAATAGTGGAAAAAGGGATAAGACATTAGAAGCATTTACCAAATTTGACCTGAATTTGCAAAATCAATGGAAACTTGCCATGCTTTAAAAGGTAAGCAAAAAGAAGTAGAAAAAATAAAAGAAAAAAATAAAGATGCTAAAAATAAATTGGTAAAAGAGAAAAGTTCCTGTAATTTTAGGTTTAAAATATGAGCCTGAGTAATCAAGGAAAGTATTTTTACTGCCCTGTCAATATTTTTCCTGGAAGCTCTGGTAAATAGACTTTCTTTAGATCTGTAGTGTGTGTGCCTAATGGTCTTATGTGTCTCTTACCACAGAAAACTTTATCCTTAAGAAATACAGTAAACAGGAACTCTGTGGTTACGTAGTTCCTGAAAGGAAAAAAAAAAAGGGGGGGGGGGAGGAGGGAAGGAAGGAAGGAAGGAAGGAAGGAAGGAAGGAAGGAAGGAAGGAAGGAAGGTGAGCAATTGGCTAACGGGCAGGGCCCAAAGGGTTATGGTAAATGGAGCTGCGTCAGGCTGGCGGGCGGTCACCAGTGGGGTCCCTCAAGGCTCCATTTTAGGGCCGGTACTTTTCAATATTTTTATAAATGATCTGGATGTAGGAATAGAGGGTATTTTGAGCAAGTTTGCTGATGACACCAAACTTGGAGGAGTTGTGGACTCAAATGAGGGCGTAAAGGCCTTGCAGAGGGATCTGGACAGGTTGGAGAGCTGGGCGATCACCAACCGCATGAAGTTCAATAAGAGCAAGTGCCGGGTCCTGCACCTGGGACGGGGAAACCCTGGCTGCATGTACAGACTGGGCGATGAGACGCTGGAGAGCAGCCATGCAGAGAGGGATCTGGGGGTCGTGGTTGATAGCAAGTTGAATATGAGCCAGCAGTGTGCCCTGGCAGCCAGGAGGGCCAATCGTATCCTGGGGTGCATCAAGAACGGCATCGCTAGTAGGTCAAGGGAGGTGATTGTCCCGCTCTACTCTGCGCTGGTGCGGCCTCACCTCGAGTGCTGTGTGCAGTTCTGGGCACCACAGTATAAAAAGGACATGAAACTGTTGGAGAGTGTCCAGAGGAGGGCTACGAAGATGGTGAAAGGCCTGGAGGGGAAGATGTACGAGGAACGGCTGAGGTCACTGGGCCTGTTCAGCCTGGAGAAGAGGAGGCTGAGGGGAGACCTCATCGCAGTCTACAACTTCCTCGTAAGGGGTTGTCAAGAGGCAGGAGACCTTTTCTCCATTAACACTAGTGACAGGACCCGCGGGAACGGGGTTAAGCTGAGGCAGGGGAAATTTAGGCTGGACGTCAGGAGGGGGTTCTTCACAGAGAGGGTGGTTGCACACTGGAACAGGCTCCCCAGGGAAGTGGTCACTGCACCGAGCCTGTCTGAATTTAAGAAGAGATTGGACTGTGCACTTAGTCACATGGTCTGAACTTTTGGGTAGACCTGTGCGGTGTCAAGAGTTGGACTTGATGATCCTTAAGGGTCCCTTCCAACTCAGGATATTCTATGATTCTATGATTCTATAAGGAAGGAAGGAAAAACAAGAAAGCAAGAGCAAGAAAGCAAGAAAGCAAGAAAGCAAGAAAACAAGCAAGCAATAAGCAAGCAAGCAAGAAAGAAAGAGAGAATTGGTAGGAAGGTCTGCTCTTCCAACTCATTTTGAAATCAAACATAGTGCTAGGTACAACCCTAAAAGATGTGACCTACAGTATTGCTCAGAGATGCAAGTACGTTATGTTAACATTATCTGAAAACCAAAGACCAAGACAATAATCATAAGCAGCAACATTATTTTTTAGATTCTAAATAATTTATTTTCATAACTGATATATTCCTTTTGGATTAAACCTGTGTTCCCCTTAGCACTAGCTGAAGATCTTGAAGGCTGTCTGCTGGTCTCTTGGACTAATGTCCAATATGTTTGTAGCCTCTTCCTAGTTGACTTCATTTTTCCTGGGGAGCAGAGCTCACAATTTTCTCAATCTATTTTCCTGGACGTTGCAAGAAACAACCAATTCCTCCAGTATCATTTTTTCAGTAGTGTTGTTTTTTTTAAAAAAAATATATTGGGTTTAAAGGATTTTTTTAACTAAAAATTTCCAGGTTGACAAACCTGGAGTTTGAACAAAGGGAGGAGTCGGGTTTGATGAATATCCCAGTCTGAAGAAAAATAGAGGTGAAAAAAAATTTCAAATCCTATCATTTTCAAAACCAAAAGGTTTATTTTACTTTGAAACTGTTTACTTCAAATGGGGACCACACACTGAGAAAGTGAAGGGGAAAATTAAAAAAATAATCAGAAGTGTTTTAAAAATTTCAAATATTTACACAAATTTTGATGTGTTGCTGATAAAAAAAATTAAAAAATCTTTTACCTAGGTAATTTTCTAGTCAGTTGCAACAATTAGATTACTGAAGTGAGCTACGTGATTGCTTTCAGTGACTTAAGACAAATGATATTCTGATTTTAAAAGTTTTTTCTAGAAAATATCTTGATTGAGTTTTTAGAGTGTTCCACTTAAAAATAGGCAGATTTGTTGAGGAATTTGTTAAAACTCAAATAGTGCCTCATAGAGTGTATTTTTGTTTTGAACCACAGAATCATAATAACATGGAATTATTAGGATTTGAAAGGACCTTAAAGGTCTAAGACTTAATTCCAACCCCCCACCATGGGAATGGATACCTTCTACTAGGCCAGGTTGCTCAAAGCCCTGTCCAAGCTGGCCTTGAACACCTCCAGGAATGGGGCATCCACAGCTTCCATGTTCTGGTGCTTCAGTACCCTCTAACTAAAGAATTTCTTCCTCATATCTAATATAATCTACCCTCTTTTAGTATAACACAGTTACCTCTTATCGTACCACTACAATCCCTGACAAAGAGTCCTGCTGTGCTTCTGCAAATCCAGCTCCTATTTCTTCATGAATCCAGCACTAAGAGCTCGCACAACCACCTCAGTGATAGCTATGCTTTGACAGCACATAGCAGCAATGTTCTGATCCACCCACCAGCAATAGATCAGCTCATATGAACACAGTTGTGCAATAAACAAAACATTAACTGTATCAGAAAAACTCTCTGCTCAGCTTTCAGCTCTGTACTGTTTATTTTTGTTCAACAACAAAACCAGATGTTTTCTAGTGTTTTTGCTCCTCCAGATGTACCATTTAAAATGTCGTCAGCTGTTCAAAGACACTGCTGATTTTTGGAGAGCTGAAAGAGCTGTGGGAAGTTAGCTATCTGGCACAGGAAACTGAATTTTCTAGGTGCACAGTCCATTTTGTTCTAATGGACACACCATGATTAAGGATTCACTTAGGAGTTCTTCGAAGGGTCCCATCATGGCTTAGGCCTGCAGTACAAACTACATACATCTTAGCAAATTGGACTTTGGCATGAGCAGAACATGTATTAACGTACAGATCACAGCTGCCAAGACATACAAAATCTCTGTGTGATCACTTGGATTTCTGGTCTCTCTCTTGTTGGGAAGGAAATGTCGTGATCACATGGAGACTTAGCATGAGAGGCCACTGTAAAAAACAAATAAAATAGAACCATATTTTCTGACTGGAAACAGAAACACAATTTACCATTTGATTTTTACTGCATTTAAACTGTTATTATTAAAGTAAAACTGGTGCTCTAAATTTTATGTAATGATACATTTTTTCAAACAAAAAATAATATTTTTTCTGGTTTGTATTTGTTCAATGAAAGCAGAGGTGAAAGGGTCTAACTGAATTCAGAATTTAGATTTGGAGAGTAGTTTCCTCAAATGTGTATATTTTATGATTCCTTTTTTAGGTCAGTACTGATATCCCATTAATGTGTTTGACTGTATATGTGCAGTAAGGTGAAGGATGTTTTTATTAACTTATAGCTGGTGTGAATCCATTACATCTCAAAAACATATATTTGGCATTTATACTGACAACACAGGAAAGATTTATATTTGCCTGACGATGATAGTCCTGATAACTTGAAAAAAACAAAGACTCTAGTTACTTTCATATTCTTGCCTGAGGATCTGAAATCAATAGCGTTTCTTTAAAATTCAATTTACTTTTATGTTTATTTCGACTCTTACACTTCAACTTACCATCTCACATGTCCTGTAAGGCACTGCTCTAGAGGTGAACCTGATGAAGGCTTAATCCTAAACTTCAGATCAATTATTTAATGCATAGCTACACTGTAGCATAGATTAAAAACCTTCCTAACAATAAAGCACACAGGATCATTTCTATTCTCCAGGTGGATTTCTATTATGCTTCCTGTATCAATTGTAAAACCAGTGTGAAAGAATACAACTTCACATTTTCAGATAAATGTTTTGTTGGGTTACATATCAACTGTATCAATTCATTGCTTTTGGCCATACAACCTAGAAGAAAGAAAGCTACAACTTGCAGGCTCAGTCCCCTGACAGACACCATATCTTGCTTCCAAGTTTAGGAATTAGAAATATCCAGCAGCACCAATATTTATTGGTTTATAAAGAGCATATATGTTTATAAAGGTTTATAAAGAACAAAAATTCCTTACCTTAAAGTAGTTTATCAAGTAGATTGCCTTAAACCTAGATTTCCATTCATTCTACAGAATGAATGTGGAAATGAGATACTGGCCTCTCATGAAATGGCCTATGACTTTTTTAACTCTTAACCTTTTTACAGTAAAAAGGACACACTGATCTATTGATGATCTTGATTGAAAAAGAGCAAATTTAAAACTAAATAAGGAAATATTTTCTTTACATTGCGACTCTTTCTTCCTAAGAAACTCAACACTGCAAATCAGCATGGAGGTCAGACATTCCTAGGATTATGAAAGGCTATTTACTTCAGTAATACAATCATTCAGAGTTACAAGTAGAGATTAAGAAACTGTTGGAAAGGAAACTGGTTTCCAAAGACAAGACAGTTTTCGAGTGATGGAAGAAACATTCCTCCTGAGTAGATCAACCTAGATCTGCCTTTCCATGCTTAACTGCATGCTCCTGATTAGTCTGTGGTATTGGCCACTGTCAAACACTCATGTCAAACTGCAAGAATTGGTTTGGTTCAAGTTTTATAAAAGTATACTGAGAATTACGGGTTTATAAATAAATATTCAGAATACAGTTACACTGATCTTGATCTATATCTCCTGTTACAGTGAACACAGAGTATTCTAAAAAGAAGAATGTGTGTGTCATCACACATTGTCCTAAACCTAAAATAGTAAGACTGGGAGAGATTTCACATACCTGGAAATAAGGCAGCCATGTTCACCATTCCTGAGAAATGTTGGTCTAGCATATTCTTGAAGATCTCCAGTAACAACCAGTCTCAATAAATAGTCTCCTCCTACTGAAGAGCTTTTTTCTAACATTTAGTATACATTTCTCTTGCTACACATCAAGTACATTATTTTTCCTTCTACCCAATTTTAGTAGGAAAAGTTTCAATTCTCCCCTTCTTTATGGTAGGCTATCCCGTACCTGAATATAGTTATTATGCTATAGTTATTATGCTGTCCTTCCCATCAACATTCCCTTTCAAAACAAACACTCTGTTCAAACTGTTATAGGCTATGTGAGGCAGAATACTTTAAAAGGTGCTTCTCAGTAGTCAATTTCTATTGATTATTGTACAGTGCTTGTCTCTTTATGAAGCAAGAATTACTTTTATATTTTTCTTACTCAAAACCTCAATGTGCTTATTTCATTATTTCAATAAAATTTAGTATGACAAACAACAAACTTGTAAATAAGGTTTGATCCAAAACTGACTGAAATCAACACAAAGAATTCGTTTACCTTCTCTGGCCTGTGAATCAAAGCCACACCAAGGAAATAATTTAATTTTCTTGTAGAAATAGCATAAATGTTTTTAAGGAAAACCACTTCACCAGCTGTTTCCTTTGCCCTCTTATCCCCCATCTCAGTTCTAAATATGTTCTCAAGTTGATCTTGTTGTTACTACTGTGGTATGTTTATTTTTGTCGTTTTAAGTGGTATGTTATCTAAAGATTTTAATTTACTGGAGAAGCTGAGTTCTTTTAAAACCCATTTCCAATAAATGATCACCTTATCAGCTTTGGCCCATTATAATGACATTTACTACATTTCATTACAATAAAACTTTCAAAGAGTGGAAAAAAAAGTTTTGATGGATGCTAAGCTAAGTAAAGGTTGTAACATTCCTGTATTTATCAGAACAATCCAGACATGAAGCAATATTTTCTGTTGTTCCTTTCCTGGTGAACAAGCTATTGGAAAAGTGAATTTCAATATATGTTTCTCTTATTATATATTGAAAATATTTCATTATACCTGCAATATAATTTGAAAAAATAATAATAATAATAATAAATAAAACTTCATTTTTCATTCACTTCTTCACTTAAAACCATTTACACAGCAGTAACAGTAGTATTAACATTAAGGCCATTCCATGTCCATGGAGAAGTAGCATATGGACCTCAGGACTAGAGCAGGCTGTGGAGTGAGGCTTCTCTTTAGAAGACAAGTATTGAAAAAGCATCATCATTATGATCAGCAGCCAAATAATGAGATACTAGAAGGGGATCCAGTCAGTTTGTTATAAGCAATACCAAGTTCTGTGTAGATAGAAAATCCAGTAACATCCAGTAAGCGTGTGCTGTATCACAGCATGTTTTGTTGACATACCCACTGGTCAGATATATGGAGTTTAGCAACAGCAAGAGCAAGAGGAAGTAGTCTGTCACCCCTTTAGCTATTCTTGTCTGGTGAGTAAGTTTTCTTTGCACTTTTCTTGTTTCTTCTTACTGCTCAAAAGTTAGTTCTAAGCAAAAGAAAAACAAAACCCCCCAAATATGCAAACAATAAATACACAACTACGATCACACAACTATGGTCACTGAATTAATCTCTATTTGGACAGAGCAGTTTCCCCTAATATCCTAGAAAGCAGACAGAGAGCATCTACTATGAAGCTAGTCTCTGATATTTTAGCTGAATTTCTTTCCACTTTGTTTCCCTTAATATTTGATACATGACCATCTATTCAAATGACAGGCAAATTGTGAGAGACTCAGACTTTAAGTTTACTTCCACTAAATACCTAAAGTTTTAAATAATTATTCAATACTTATCCAAACAATTTCAACGTCTTCAGTCAGTACCCCTGGCTGGAAATCTCAGATGAATATGGAGGCTGTCTTGTGAGATGTCCAGTACTTCCTGTTTCTGGTTAATATTTTGGCCTTTCTCTGTTCCTGTCTCGGTATTTTGGCTTTTATCTGTTCCTGTCTAGGTATTTTGGCTTCCTTTGGTTTCTGTCATAGCTGGAAATCAAAACTGCAGATGCATGTGAAAATGAGGAATAATGAAATATTTCTGAATATTTCATATTCTAAATGTTTGATTCAAATTCAGATTTTAAAATGAATAATAATTGGGTTACCCCTTATTTTTTCCAAACTCATGCTTCTCCCTGACATAAAAGTTCTCAGAACAGTAGTACATTCTTCATGCTATATGACTTAGCACTGTACATTTTGTGATGATTAAACCTCCAAAAAGATTACACTTGAAATCAGCTGAATTTTTCTAAGAAAGTAATTGATCCATGTCTTCAAGAGGAAAAAGGTACAGAAAAAAATAAAAATAAAAATAAAAAAAAAAATTAAAAAAGGTCAAGAGAGTTCCTACATGAATTTTTTAGGGTAATTAGTGGGTTAGAGTTTCCTTGCAACAACCAGGTATTTTCCAGCTGGCCAAGGGCAGCAGCGATTTCAGATCCAGCATGTCTGATGAGCTTCTAATGAAATCCAAACATGTCTGCCCTGGCTCTTTGCAAAAAGAGAATTCTGTGCTTAAACCCTGGAAGGCTCTAAGCCATGAACTCTTCTGTGTCAGCTTGGAGATTTGCAAAGGTTTGCAAGAAAAGAACTTCCCAACAGTTCAATGAAATGGCTGTCAGAACTGCTTGTTCTTCTCACCACACTTGGACACATCTTTTCCAAAAGCACCTAATCCAGCTCAAAATTAAGATTGGCTCATAGGCTCTGACATCAAGCATTCAAAAGTAGCTGTAGTTGGTGAACCTTAGTGATTCTGGAAGGGTCTTTCAGATGTCAAAGCACAGCTTATCTCAGATCCTGGGAGCTCCCTTCAGTGAAGGGTGGCCAAAAAAATAAGCAAGGAGATGAGGGATTTTAAAATAAATCATATTACTGTGAAAATACAGCAATAGCCTGTGGACTCAGTTATTTCTAATATTTATAATATCATTTCCAAAAATTTAAAGACCAGCTGCAAAGCTTTAGGAATGGACAAGTAAACCAATAAAATGAAGCTAAGTACTAATGTGAGGCCACCCAGGTTCATTCCCTCAGTAGTTACCAAATAAAATGTGGGACAGGAGTAGGTGTGTGTCTTCTCAGAACTGTATCCTGTCTCAAACAGGGATTTCAGGCACCCTCCAGTGCTACCCACTGCTGGCACAGCTACGTGACTTTGAAGCCCTGGGCAGAGCATGAAGTGAGACAGAAGGAGCAGCTGTGCTTCTGAAGCTGACAAAAGCTGCTGCCTCACAGGAGCAGGAGAGCAAAGCAAGATGTAGACAAGCAAGATCAGCCTCCACTGACAACTCACTTCCATAATGGCAGAAGCTCCCAGCAACTACTAAACTGACGTAAACCAGAAAGGCCCACCTTTTCACACGAAGCCTTAGATGCCTGGCAGAACAGCTGTTCCCAATCCTCCAGAGCTTTTGTTTTCCTAAAACTTCACAAACAGCAGTTACAGCACTGCACAAGGCCCTTTGGAGCCATTACATCCTGCACTTGCATGAATATGAGAGGGCATTTCTTTACTGTGAGGGTGACAAAGCATTAGAACAGGTTGCCCAGAGAGGCTGTGGAGTCTCCTTCTCTGGAGATACTCAAAACCCACCTGGATGCCATCCTGTGCAATGTGCAAGGTGATCCTGCTTAGCAGGGGGGTTGGACTGAGTGATCTTCAGAGGTCCCTTCCAACCTTGGCCATTTGGTGATTCTGTGAATGAGCTGGCCATTGACTGTGAGTCAATAGCCAACAGCTTCAAGCCCTCTGGAAAATTCACCAAAACACAAAGGCGTGGCAATGTTCATACAGTAAAATGGCCTAGAGAAAAGTGGCCAGAAGTTCAAAATTTTCCTAAAAACATTTTTAGCAAGGGATAAAAACTACCATTATAGTCAACATACAAGAGCTTTGCTTTGACTACACAATGAAGCACTATTTACCAGTGACTGATTTTATAATATTATGAACAATAATATAATTGGCTGAATGGTCACACTCAAAGAGTTGTGATCAATGGCTTGATGTCCAGGTGGAGACCAGTGATGAGTGCTCAGTATTGGGACCGGCTCTGTTTATTATCTTTGTCAGAGATAGATCTTTATTATCTTTGTCAGAGTGAGATCAAGCACACCCTCAGCAAGTTTGCTAATGACATCAAGCTGAGTGCTGTTGTTGACATGCTGGACAGAAGGAATGCCACCCAGAGATCTTGAGGGGTTTGAGAGGTGTGCCTGTGCAAACCTCATGAAGTTCAATGTCCTGGAAGGACAAGAAGGACATGAACCTGTTAGAGGTCCATGAGGAGGGCCATGCAGTTGATCAAAGTGCTGGAGCACCTCTCCTATGATGCCAGGCTGAGGGAGTTGGGGTTGTTCAGCCTGGAGAAGAGAAGACCTCACTGCAGCCTTCCAGTACCTACAGGGGGTCTACAGGAAAGCTGGAGAGGACTCTGTCAGGGATTGTAGTAGTAGGATAAGAGGTAATGGTGTTATACTAAAAGAGGGTAGATTTATATTAGATATGAGGAAGAAATTCTTTAGTTAGAGGGTGCTGAGGCAACAGAACAGGTTGCCCATAGAAGATGCAGATACCCCATCCCTGGAGGTGTTCAAGGCCAGCTTGGATAGGGCTTTGAGCAACCTGGCCTAGTAGAAGGTATCCATGCCCATGGCAGGGGGGTTGGAAATAGATGACCATCAAGGTCCCTTCCAACCCAAACTATTCTATGTTTCTGTAATATAATATACTGAAAGGCAGTCAAATATTACTACTGCAAAATGAGAATTTGACCTCTAGTGAACAGCTCTGTCCTGGCTGCCAGTAGGCCAGGACACCACTTGGCCTGCAAAGCCTACTGGTGCAAAACTCATTGCAGAGGGAATGTATACCAATATTCAGTTATTATGACCCCATTATCAGGGGACTGAGCTATTGACACTGGAAAACAATTTTCTTGGAGGAAAGAAATTTCTCCTGGGAATTGATCTGTACTGTCTAATTATGTGTGCATTCAAATGTTACTGGTGTCACTGCAGAAGAAGAACGTTCAGTGAGACTTGTCTGGATTCTTTGTTATGATGGTTCATCTCCTAAGGTGACAGGTATTTGATGTCTTTCTCCATCCTTTTCCTTTAAAAGTTTTCATATATATGAATCACCCACTAAAAAAAATAAATAAATAAAGGAGGGGAAAAGAAAAGAAAAGATTAAAATTGAAGTGAAAATCTGAGTAAGCAAATGTGTTTGGCTCTAATATACATGGAAAGTTTATTCTGGAGCCAGAGGTGGTTACTCTGACCATAATTTTACACAGACATTTACAAGCAGTTATCTTGGTGGGTTCATACTATTTTAATGTGAAGTACTTTAGTGTTTTACTTTTTAGCATTTTTCAATAAATAAAACAGAACGAACTCCAATGGTACATGCTGCCAACTACTTTCTTAACCACTGCTCTTTGCAGAGAATAATTTATAATGATCAAAGATAAACTAAAGTATTAGGCTTGAAGAAATATGACTTTAGGTTTAAAAGTTCATTTTATGAGGTAGATAATCTTTAATATTTTTTTCAGGCCTTGTAAATTTGATTGCTTTTTCCTTAGTTCTTTAATTGTTAGAAAGGCAGAAAGTTCAGAAATACAGTTTCGTTTGTGTTCCCAGGAGTTTCTGATTGTTGTGCCATCTAGGTGCAAGATCAGAGGCTAGTCTTCATAGGCACTGAATGTTTATTAGTGACTATTGCGTTTGTATTGGAAAGGACCTATTTAACACTCGTCTGACAACAGATAATCTGAGCGTGTGATAAATCTTCCTCCCATTCTATGAAGGGTACAATGTCCAATCTGTTTGATGCTATTTGTTAAATATTAGCACAATGAGAAAGATAAGATCAATTACTGATTTTTTTTCCAGAGAAAAGGCATACATTAAACTTGTGCCAGACATCAAACAAAGAGTTTCTAACCAGGCAAGGAGTAAAAGCCAGCACTCATGTTCTCACATGCAGCTTCTCATCTACTTCCCGTAATGGGTACTGGGGGAAAGGAGTGAGGTTTGCCCATACACCTACCCTTGGTATGATGTCTTTTGACTTCTCCAGAGTTACGCTGTCAGTATGTACAAAGACAAAATACATCTCACTACTCATAATTGTTTAAGTTTTAATCTCACTCTGTGGTGAATCACTTAGCTGCCTTCTTATATGTGACATATTTGTTTAAAATATATAGATACAAAGTATATAATTTTGAATTGCTCTGTCTTGTTTTAATTAGTTATTCATACATTTTTGTTCTATTTAAAGGCATTGTCCTAACCTCCTCTTGAGTGACCTCGTGTTTTTTTAATGTCCTCCTAAATGATGCATTAGTACATGGAGGGCAAGAAGAGTTCAGCATTTCATTCTGATTAAGAAGAAGATGCAGCAAAAAATGGAAAGTTCAGATATTTCAGATTTTCAGCACTTTTTCTACTGTATTTAACCCTGAAGTGCCATCTTAAGCGTATAAGCTACATATTTCAATAGAATTAAGATCCAGAGGTCAAGAAAGACTGCATTACAATAACTGTTAACTGGAGAACTCCATGTCTTCTAAGCACTAAAATAGTAACAAAAAAAAAAAAAAAAAAAAAAAGGGCAAAAAAAAGCTTAACATTACAGCTTTTATCACCAGTAGAACCTAAAACTTATTAGAAAAGATATGCAGTTCATCATCCTCATTTCTGTGTATACGAACCATTTGTGGTTATATAAAAACATTACATCATAGTTCAGAACTCAAATCCGAGATGGAGTGAATAAGGGTAGGGAAAAGCAAAGCTTTTTATATATCAAAAAAAGTGAAATATTGAAAAATATCAGCAGAAGGTGAATTCATCCCCAGTGCAATCTTTTCACACTGAGAGTTGAAAAGCTGTGTTCACAGGAAGTGTATTATTCAAAATTTTCAGCAAACCAGGTTTGCTGATTCTCATGCAACCCTCTGATCTGCATGAGTTGAGAGAATGGATGCATTGCCCATCCTTGCATCCTGTAGGTGCAGAAGAAGCATGGTGAGGGGATTACTTCTGGGGAAGATCTTGACTTCTGCACACAGGACATAAACTTTTGAAAGTGCCAGGAGGATGCTTTTCTTCTGTTGTCATGGCAATGTGATTCTTCTGTCCTGTCACTTGTATTGCACCATGTCTTTGCGATCCACCTCTCAACTGGCAGTTCCAAGTTCAGTGTAACAGCACATGAACAGTGAGCTCATTAGTGACTGAGTTTCTGTGAAGCTTTGTCTACACTGTGCAAGCTCAAAAAACATCATGGCATTGTCTGAGGCTGTCTGCTTCTAAAAATTTTGCCTAAGACTAAAGTTAAGACTTACACTTAAGGGACACGAGGGATGTGTATTATGAGAAGGAATATGATCCAGGAGATTATTCTTTTCTCTCCACACAGTGGGTGGGAAATCATTTTAAAAATCTGGTATTTGCAACAAAATGTAAAAATCGGGCATTCTTCTGATTACTATAATGTATTTCTAGGACATAATAACATGATGTCATTTAATGTTAAATACTTTTCCTTCAGGAGTCTACTGCATTGAGTCAGTGAAATTTGTCATTATCATGACAAGGCATAATTATCATGACATTATTATGACAATGTCATAATGTCATATCATTGTCATTATACAGTTTTAGGCAGCTGTGGGTGTTGTTGAATTGTTCAAACAACATGCAAAACATAAGTGATATCTTCACTTTCCTTAGGATGTTAATGAGTGTGTGTGTGTGTATCGTGCACATGAGAGCAGGAAGGGAAAAGGACAGAAGGGTGGAGGTGAGAGAAAGGGAGAGAGGCTATGAGGTTAATTAGATCAGCAATTAATGACAAGCACTCTTGTGGCACCTGTGACAACCAAGATTGATCAGTTATTTTAGAGCACAGAAACACAAGGCATTTGGCAACCTCTGATCTCTTAATTCAATTGATTCTTTTCCAAGAGCTTTTCAAACTGATGACCTTTCTGAACCTAATTAGATGGTAGGAATCAGAAAGAGGACACTGGAGGATTTTAATAAAAGGAATTGAATTGTTTCTTCATCTTCACAACCTGGGATTTATGAGGGAATTGCACTGGCTTTGTAGCAATGTAAAATAAATAGACATTAGATGATGACAGGGAAAATAGAATTGCTGCCAAAGCTAAAAAGAGTTTGGCAAAAGAAGAAAGAACTACTACATAGTCAGTCATTCTTTACTGTACAAACCTTTTCATAAGGCACAGAAAAGAGATATATAGAAATAATGGACCCTTGCTAAAAGATGAAAAGGACTTTCTATAACATACATTTTTCACCAGCAAGGGCTAAGATGCATCTCAGTTGCTACAAAATCTTATTGTTCTTTTTATCCATTGAGAAAACTGATTACAGCTCATATGGAGCATTTGCAGACTGAACTTTTAACATCAGAAATAAATAACTGAAACAAGAGGTCAGGAAGAGAACAAAGTTGTTATGAGCATAAATACATTAAAGAGATATCAGTCAAACTCCATTCTTATACATATCCTTTCTAACTGTGCCTTTCTGAACTAGATAGAGTGATTTTTCATACATTGAACTTCAACTAAAATTGTGTTTCTATGCCTGTTAGCACTAAAAATATATTCATACTTTGAAAGTTTCAATATTGGAACAGTCAAAAAAATCAGAGATGGAAGAAGTCTTCTCCTTCATGGACTAAGATGTTTTCACCCCATTTTTATTTATTCAGCACTCAGACATAGTCTAGAAACTTAGTACTCAGTAAGTTTATTAGCTAAGATATAAAACACTAAAAATACCTTTATCTAAACTTATATTTGCTTCTTTTGGTTTAAATCATAATATAGAGTGTCTGACAGTAAAAAGTGTCATAAGAAGGACAACTGCAATGTAGCTTGGCCTCTCACACATGAGTTTTGTGTTACAAAAACGATGTTAAATGTATCAGATCGCAGCAATCCTTGCAATGCCCCACACCACCACACTTCAATATGGCTTCTTCAAGTCCACTTAAATGGGTTCCAGTAAGGTGAATGATACCCATTTTTGCATGAGACCAGGATGATTTTAATTTGGCAGTTTTACCACTTTGAACCTCTCCCAAACTACAGTCCATTCCAAACAAAATTTAAAAAGCAGTGGAAGGCTTGAAGACAAATAAATACCTAGAAGTTTCATGAAATACCGAGAGGTATTTCTAGTCTCATATCCTAGAGTTTTCACAAGCACTACCAGTTAGTAGAATAGGGAGACAAATTGACATTTCTCACCTGTGGACTGATGATCAAGCAGAAACCATCTGCTGGACTTTTTGCCCAAGGGAAGCCCAGGGACTACTTACTGCAAATGTAAGTCAGGACTCACACTACTGTAGTTGTGTTGTGGTCAAAAAAGTACCAAAGGTGTTCAGAGCAGTGCCTGAGTTGCTGGAAAGAAAGAATATTTAAAGAATATATATTGTACTCTGTAGGAAAACCACAACATCAGCTCTCCTGCTTGCAGAACACAAATTGTTGCTCATGAGAAGGTGAGAAAGAAGAGACCTTACATAAGGGGGTAATTGCAAAAGGCCTATGGTTGGGATAAGGGCAGAGGAGAACAGGGAAGAAAAGACACTCTTTCCTGTAGGCTTTTCATTAATTCGGTAGGTTCCTGGAATTTTTAAAGATGAAGAATAATATCTGTTTAGTTTCTGACATTTTTTCCTTCACAATCTGTAATATCCTGTGTTGGGGAATTGGTGAAGATGACTGAAGGAGAGGAAACTAACTCGCTGTTATTTTCGTCACTACATTTAAAAACAGAATTTTGACTAAACATAAAGATGAAATATCACTTTATCTTGTCTTACTCATAAAAAGTATTTGCACGTGGACATTTGTTTCATTACTCTTGTTGCAGTGCACTTAGCTTGTTGCACTGATCCTGTGTATATTCTATCTCATATTCAAATTCCTTATTAAAGCCCTTTCCCGAATCTGGGACCTTAAGTATCTTAAAAATTGCTCTATATGAACACTAGTGTGAGTAGCCAACACTTGTTCAGATAGATATAAGTGAAAAGTGAGAAAACACTAGGAAAAAAAAAAAAAGATATAGGTGTAGTCTGAGAAGTGGAAAAAACAAACAACAGGACAACTACAATAGGAAAGAATGGGTACTTCCTTTTTTGTAATTTAAAATTAATTTAAAATTTAAATTTTGAATTTAAAAATAAATTGTAAGTTAGCCCAAGTAAATTCTGTTTAATTTTAGGTACTTAACTGCATTGAGTAACTTATTTTTTGTCCTACTTTGGGTCCCTCTAAAGTCAATAGAAAGATCAGTGCAAGTGTCAGGTGAATTTTCTCTCCAGTTGTGTGTCTCTTTCTCTTTCTCTCCTCCTCTCTTATTTGTAAAGTCCAAGGGCATTCATGCCCACCAAATGATTCTGCTGGCATGGGTTGAAACTACATTAACTTAAATCTTGATGTCACTGGACATGTGTTCAAAACTCAGAAAGGGCTTTCCACTTGCTTTACTAATCAGAGTTTTTTTTCTGAAGAAAATTATCCTTTGTCAGTCAGTGAGGATGGAATAACACCTCAGTAAAAGAAAAAGCAGTGTGCTATTCACTCTTCTATAGTAACAGAATTAATATTTTTATTCTATTTGTTTTTTACTGTTCTCTTTTGGGAAATTAAATGGAGGCAGTAATATTACAGTCATTATCAACATTCATTGTTGCATTTTAACAATATATGTAAATGACACAAATGAAAGATTATCACAGAGAAGAGAGAAGTCACCTATCCTGAGGTGGTAAATTTCAAGTACAATGAAAAAACGTGTCACTATGAGGTGTGGATACACAATTTAACATATAAACTTCATGCTTATATACTTGGTCTGTTGAAATCAAATAGATTTTGATGTGAACTTTATTTGATTTATATATCTTTGTATCTTTATATGACAATTTTGTTTGATAGAAAGATATCAATATGACAAAGTGGAAAAAAAAACTCGATGAGTGAAATATGCATAGATGTGTACACAGCAAAACTCTCCTTAATTCTTAGCAATATTCTATTTAGCCATTTTAGGATTCCTACTATGACTGCACTTTCTTAAGAGTTACCTGCTTTATTGTTCACTTTTAAAAAGAAAAAGATCCTCCTGAAAATGATATAAGATTTTCTCACATAAAACCAGGGGATTATATATGGCATGGTTTCGGAAACACAGACGCCCAGAGTAGAGCCCAACACCTGTTAATATAGAGGAGCTATTAAAGGGGATCTCCTGGTATTACATTGCAAGCTGTCATTTTCAGTAGTACTGGAGGTATCCATTGATGTAATGGTCTCGGGAGACAGGAGTGCTTAAGTAGTTTTTTGAGACGTGAGGGTATTGACCTGACCTACTCACAGCAGTTGGATTGTTGGGAATGTTGATTCATGATTTTACAAAGGCCTCACTATTCTTATTCTCCAGAGTGATTATACACCTGACAAATGGTAAAAGCAACATTACTGGACCTCAGAGAGTTATTTTACTTTTAATGCAGGCCATTATTAAGCCTGATAGCCTCTCTTATTGCTATTTTGATAGCTGCCTGCTGTTTAAATGAAAGCACCACATTTCCTGACAGCTCATGCACAGGTGGCCCTGGTCTCATTCTAAACAAGTTGAGGAGAAATCAATCTCCTTCTCTGTAGGAGAGAGATGTCAGTCCATGTCATCCCAAGTTTGAACAGAGAATTTCACCTTGTCACAGGGAGAATGAGGGAAAGAGGCCCAGGGAGAGGATGCTGACTGGCTTCTCCACCACGCTGGCTAACTTGGTCATTTCTACTGAGTTTCATGATGGCAAGATGATGTTTTGTAGCTTTTCTGTCAATGTCTGTGGTATCTTATGTCTTCAGGGATTTAAGGTAAAAAGTATTAACTTCATTATTTATGCTGTCTTTCTGCAAACCACAGCCATAAAATATGGATGCAACTATCACCATAGTGAGGTACTCTTCTTGACTATATTAGGAAAGCCCATTTCATGAGTCCATGTCACTGTATAAACAATACTGATGCTGAATAAAAGTAACCTATACTAGGGACAGGCCCTCTTCACATGCATGTTTCATTACAACCTTGCTGAAGATTTGGCAATGAAACAGAAGAATTGTGCCTTTATAAGTAAATATGTACATATGTGGTTTTAAAATGTTTAGCTTGAATCTCAAGAGCTCTTTGGACTCCACTAGAGAACCACAGAGCAAGTTTTGACTTTTTATGGTCTCTTTCATGAAAAGTAGTCATTTCTAGGAGAGTTATGAGATTTTGGCTGACAAATCCAGCAGAAACCACTTCCTGTTGAAGATATTCTGCTGTCACCACCACTATTCCTTTCAGCAGCTGTGCTTTTGAAAGAATGAGCTCTCCTTCAGTAGGTATTTAGCCCTAGCCAGGTTCTCAACATCTGAAGAAATGCAGCCCACAGACAGCAATGTGAGCTCCCAAGAAGGAAGGCACCCTCTGCTGTACTCCTTTCTTCTCAAAAATACTTACTATTTGCTAGATGGTCCTTTCCATATGTAGAGCCTCTGAATCACATTTCAGTGGTGCTGTGGTCTCTCTATTTAGAACACTGGGATACCCATCTCTGTTGCTTTGAATTACTGTGCTGCTTCAGCTGCTCATTTTTAACATCATTGTATGTAAGCTAACAACATTCAAGCAGGCTCTTTGAATCCTATGAGCCTAAGCTAAATATTGTGTGGAGATTAAAGAGCATTTGAATCCTCTCAGATATTTTAACACTTACAGACCCTGTAATCCTGAATGTGAGATATTGGTCCCATGAGGAAAACTGTGGTGCCATACTCCACAAAAGAATGGCTCTCTAGCATTTCTTTTCTTGTTTATTCCTGCCTCATCAAAACTGTGGAAATGAGTGGAGCAGTACAGGTCTATTGGGAGCAAAGGAAGCTTCTTTTGCAGGCATTTTTTTTAGCATCTGCTTAGCAGTGTTCCTCCATAAACACAACTGTGGCCTTTCCTTCCCTAACTATTTTACAAAACAAAAGTTTACTAAGCGTCTTATAGCAACCTCTGCACACCCATAAAGTTCAAGGGTGTGGCTTTGGCCTCAACTCTAATTACAGCTTGAGTTTATATTACTAAATTAGATGCTACAAATGTCTGTATTTTTGACTTGAATGGGAGAAAAAGGTGCCAAAGCCATAGGGACAGTTGGTTCTCAGAGAAATTTTGACACAGAGAGAAGCAGTAAGTACTAGAAAGCTTGTGAGTAAACCTGGAAAAGTTTGCTACCAGCCTTGTTAGAAGTCTGTGGATGATTTTTTTTCTACCATAGTTAACGTGGTTAAAAATCTTGCGGAACTTACCTGAATTCATGTACTTTACTTGGGTTTATGCTTTTGTAACCAGGATTAATGTTTTGCCAATTATGTTTATTTGGTAGCTGGTAGGACATTCCTGCTGAGTAACCTGCTTGGCCATTCCAAACTCCAGTCACAAAGAGACAGTGGTATATTGGTGGGATGCATCTATGCCCCAAAAAAATGCATAAATCTTAAAAGTGCAAGGACCCTCAAAAATTCCTCCACTCTTTTTCTTTTAGCATACTATCTTCAGCCAATAGCACACACATCTTGTTTTACTGCAAATATCTCTCACTCCTTGCACACAAAGTGTCATGGAATATATGCCTGAATTAATCCATCAGGCTGTCATCTCTTGTCCATCAAATCACTGCCCATACTGTGAATGCCTGGGCTAAAGTCAATCATCCTGTGAAGCTCAGGCATTGCAGTAGGTGGAAGTGCCTAATTGTTGCCTACTAAATTTAAGTGGATATAGGGCTAATATCAGTGGATTTAGGGCTTTCCAGTCTGAGATCTTGCAATTTACTCAAAATCCTGCCATAAATTTGTGATACCTTCTGATGTGTAACCATGGGCCTGAGTGGTTCCCATCTAATTATCAGTGGAAAGGCAGATTTTAATTTCCTGTGAAAATGGGATGAGAGAATAAGGACAAAGAAGATTAATCAAAAAAACAGTGATGGGAAACATGACTTCTTCAAGATGAAGAAATATATACATTTTAATTTACAAATCTGATGTACTTATCTAGAACTAACCCTACATTCAAGTCAGATATCAGTGTATATAGTTACAATTATACCTCAGCCCTAACCTAAAACCATGTTAACAAAGAGTGAGAAGTCACTTACAAAAAGGAAAAGTAAGGTGGCATTTTTAATAGTATTTTTGCAATGATTTAATTCTTCTCCCAGTGAAGCTAGAGGTAAACTTGCTAAGGCCTTCAAAGTGAACATAATTAGAATATCACTTAACACCTTTGAAAATCCTGCACATACTCTTTCTGGGTAGAAGTTGTATCCTCATGGGATTCATTTCTAAAACATTGGCAGAAGTACAGATGAAAGAGACTTTTTATTCTTTTCTTTCTGTGTAACTGTATGTTCCCCTCACTGTGGTAGCTCAGTGATGACAGTCTGACTCCCATTGTGGAGATGAAGATCAGAGACAGCAGGAGGTTAAGGGTCTGATTTTTCAGAGTTGTTGTACACATTAAGTCACCTTTGATTTCAAAAGAATGTCTTTCAGTGTAGCTTTTTAGACTCTAAGTGATCACAGAAAGACTTTGCATAACACAGTGAAGAACTCAGCATCCCCTCAGTCTCAACCCTGAAATTCTCAAGCATCTGACCATGTAAGTGATAGGCTTATGGTCTCAGTGGATCTTTCCTGATATACTGGAGAAGGAATGGGAAAGCTGAAGAGGCTTCTGTGACTGCCAGTACTATGATTTGCATTACTTTAGCACTTGCATGTCCCAGCTGAAGCCAGGACCCCACCACAATAAGCAGTAAGAAGAATGACAGGTTCTGTTCTGACTGTTTGCACTGTGGACAGCCAAGACCACCACATAGCAAGAAAATGGTTTACTCATGGCTCTCTGATAGGCCAGTGCTGATGATGAATACAGCCCACCATGTACTCAGTTAAGAGACCTGACAGTTACTGACCCAGTGGAGCTCCCTCGCTGCTCCTTGCTGCTGTGAGGAGACCCTTTTTCCTTTTTTTGTACTGTCTCATGTTTTCCAGTAAATGTAAATGTACAGAAACTGAACAGGGATAACTGTAGTTCATTACATAACCCCATTTATATTTGAAGTTGGCCTTGTTATCATAGGCTTTTTCCATCATTTTTCATTCTAAAAAGCTAGTAAAATAAGGTTCACCACCACACTTGAAGGATGAATATTTCAGAAACTGAGGAAAAATAGTTTTGCTTTGTCTCTCCAAAATGTCAGAATCACAATTTTTCTTTTTATATTTCACTTGAAAGGATTTTTTTTTTATTTTTTTATTTTTGCCAAGACACCTTGTTCTCTTGTAAGATACACAGGCTCTTTGACAAGGACTCCCTGTAACTGTTCTCTAAAGAGTTTAGGTTTCCTCCACCAAGACCAGAGGATTCCTCAGGCTGTATGATATCTTCTTGTGATTTTTCCCTTTCAGCATTGGGCCTTCCATAGGAGCTGGAGATATAGTTGCCCTGAGTATATTATGAAATCACACTTAAGACCTGGTTCTGATCTGTTTGTTTGACACCAATATGGATCGGAAGATCAACAAAGAAGAAAGGTAGTGTTTTTGTTGAGAAGTACCAGAAATGTGCTCAAAACTTTATTTGTACTACCCATGGTATATTGAGAAATCGCACATCTTGCTGTGAGGTCCAAAATAAGATCCTGAGTGGATTAAAAAAAAAAAAAAAAAAAAAAAAAAAAAAAAAAAGGCCTTTTTGTTTCAAGAGAATCCTTGGGGGACAGTATACAGAATGAAGTACACAAGAAGGTATGTTGCAATAGCCTAGCCCAGGACAGCAGTGTTGCCAGATACAAAGGGACTCCTATACTGATGTCCTCTGGTTAGAGGGCAGAGACTTCCAGCTCACATATAGTCTCTTTGGCTACTCCCATACCAAACAGCAAACCAAACAGGGACAACGCATAGACATGAGCAGTGTTGCACAGTCAGCTCTGCTGATTCATTGCTAGTATGCTACAGTCTGCAGGAAACCATACAGTAAATACACTCCCTTCTGTATCTATATTGTTAGGTTATACTGTGCCAGCTCGCATTCCTGGGCACTGTTCAAGAGAGAGAACAAGGCAGGGACTGATCCCAAAAGTCAGGATAGATGAGTCCATTATGTTGAGGAAAGGTAAAGAGAGTTTAGCCATATGGATGCAAGCCAATCCCTTTGCTCTCACTCACCCTGCTTGTGCAATGTGGTAGAGGTTTTTAATATCCACAAGAAAATTTTGAAGGTATAACAGCCTGGATGCTGAGAGGTAGTGATCCATACCAATTCTATAATTAGGTCATTACCAGTTCTTAATTAATGTTGCCTTTTATTTTTTAATAGAGTCACTTCTGTTTTACAGAAAACTCTCTCTTTGGTTGCATGTAAACCTCATTGCTAATAGCTTAGCTTCCTTTTTTTTTTTTCTTTTTTTTTTTTTCTTTTTTTTTTTTTTATGCAGCTGTTTCAATTGTTGTCAGGCCTGCATTTGGGGATTATCACTTTTATTTCTGATTAAAATATCTACATAGTAATGTAATTGAAACAATAGTTCCAAAGTAAATGCATTGGTTGTGGTTTTCATTATCAGGATAATCTTCCTCTCTCACTCACACCCAAAGCAGTGAAATCCTTCCCTCTCCAGCAATATAAAACCGCATCAATGTGCACAGCAGATTTTAAACAGTTTACTGCTCACTACCCATTAAACTATTTTACAAACAACAATGGAACAGGAAATAACAAAGCATGCTCTTTGAATTAATAGTTGGGCTAAAATACTCAGAGTTTCTCTGCAGTCCATAAACTGCTCCAGCTGGGTGTTCACAGTTTATGACATTTTGAGAACTGTGGTCCTCAGCAAAATTAAAACCTTCTCCACAGTTGGGGACCTGCTGCAGCCCTGTGGGCTGTACTGCAGGCAGCCGAGGTGTACAGTGCTGCTACATAATGCCAAAAATCAAGGTAGCGCCCAGGCTGCTGAAGAAAAGTGTTTCCAGAACAGCAGGAAAAAAAAAAAAAAAGGAACAATTAGTTTCTATCTAATGTAAATACAAATAAATCAGAGGAGGAGATGATGATGACACTGGTGCTACTAGGATGAACACGGCAGTGGGATGAGGCACCTCCAGGGCCAGGAATTGTGGATGAGTACTGCCACCTCTTGGCTATATACTGAAATGACGGGGTTCCGGGAAATGCTCCGCAATCGAGGTCAGGGACATCGCTAAATTACCTACTAATGGGTTTGAATAGCCTACTAGAGGGGAAAAAGGGTCACTTTTGTCGCATATTTCGACTGCTAAGTACTACTTGCATATGTGAAGTTCTTAGCGCTTACTGGTTTGGTTTCCAGTCTGCCATGTCCTGAGAAGAGTGCCAGAAAAAAAAAAAAAGAAAAAAGAAAAAAAAAAAACTTTTGAGAGTCGTCTCACTGCAAGATCAAGCAGAAAACTCAGTTGATGTAAAGCAATCCCTACAGCGTTTCAGTGCTGGTCTTATCCCAAGGCAATGACATTTGTGAAGAGATTTATGTTATTTTGTTATATTGTGATGGAGTCCTTCCAAGGGAATAAATTACGTATCAGTACTGCACTGACGCTAGGCAGGTAATGATAGTCTCAGAGGGGACTCAGCAACATCTTGCAAACATCTGTGGCCATTTGTATGAGTGCCATTTAACCTGTGGTGGTCTGGTAGACGAGGAAGGCTGTCTCTGGGTTTGGCATTTAAGAAACTTTTAAGAAACAAGGAGATATTTCCAAACTCTGGCAGAGGAACTCCTCAGGTTCTTCATGGGAAATATATATAGAAATATATATATATATATTAAAAAAAAAAAAAAAATGCACGGTGCTCTGTGCTGCACTGCAAGCCATCAGCTGTCCAGCCATAATTGGATTAAGTAAGCACATGGAAGACTGGTAGGGCAGGAGCACAGAGATCAAAGAACGCGGTCTCATTCTTTTCTCTGCCATTGGCTCGGAGGACATCTTCAAGGCTGTTTTTGTGTACATGCCTCAGCCTCCCTTCATAAAGAAAATCTGGCCACCTCATTAAGGATTGTCAGGATGTACACTCAAAAAAAAGTTGCTGCTAGTGCCAAATTATAATCAGGTCCTACACCCAGACAGCTCTGTGCCTTGGGTTCCTAATGTACACAGGTCCTTCTGCTTAAACTCTGCTTGTTGGTTTGTGCGTGTCAGGAGAACATCATCTTGAATTGTTTAATCTGGAAAGTGAAAATTGACTGAAAGTGGTCAAAACTACATACGTGGAGTGACTGAAGGCTAAACATGGCAGGGAATACATGATTATGCATCCACACAGACATGCATGCTAAATAACGTCACTGTACACTGACACCTGGAGTGATTCAGGAGACCTCATAGCCATGCCATGGGTTCTTTAAGCCATGCTTTAAGACACATTTATTTATTTATTTTATCTATGCACTTAAACAATTACTTCAAAACTATTTCTAAATTTATTGGGGGATCCAACTGAAGGACAATCACTGTGACCTTTTTTTCATATTTCTACATAAAACCTTCCTACCTTATGAATCTGCCACAAGGATACAACATTTTTTATTCACTGAGTTTGTTAGTCTAAGTTTACCAGGCATTCAAGATACCTTCCTGAAGTGAACCCTTTAAGATGGTAAATGTCATTAGAGTTGTTTTCTGAAAATAAGATAACCCATATTGCTGTTTAAATACAAACTAAAGAGTAGAGGTTTAAGCAGGAAATGTCTTGCTTTTAATTTTTCTGATAATTGGCAAAACCTTCAGGAGGGGTTTTAGTTCTGTGGGAGGACTCTGTTGCTTGGCTCTTTCCCTCCCCATGAGTAATGGTCTTATAAAAAGCTGATCTCTGTGACTGTAAACAGGAAAAAAAAAAAAAAAAAAAAAAAAAAGTGTTGGGAAATGCAATAATAGTTTTTCAGAAAAATAAGCAAACTGTATCCGGACACATATGTGTTCACCCTCCAAAATTGCCATGAAAATTAAACTTTTCAAGATGAGAAATACTTACCAGAGTGGAAATTAAAATTAAAGTGCTGAATGTCCACAGCTTTACACTGTATAATGGAACAGGAGTCTTTGCAATCCCTTGTTTCTCAGAAATCATCTTCCTTATTCTGAAATGTGTCATGGTAGAACAACTTAATAGTAGGTTTCCCAGTTTGTATTGTATGCCTGTGTAAATAAAATTTGACTTTGTAAAATATTTCTATATTTCAAGCCAACTTACGAATAATTATAGCATTAAAAATAAGCTTTTGCAAGAACGGGTCTGGTATACTGTAGAATCTCTTGGCTTTTTGAGTGTTGCTGTAAAACATCTTCAGTCTGCATAGATGCAGAACATGTTTAACCAATTTTTACAATATAAATACTTTGCAATAAAGAATGAGGCCATAGTTTCATGTTTATGTATCAAACACAGATCCCCCTGTATCCTTCCAAGATTTTGTAACATATAAATATATATATACATATATATATATGTGCTTTAATAGTACTAATTGCCTGATGAAACATTCTTCCACTTCCCCTTTCCTTCCCTCAGGAGGCAGTTGTTTATAGTATCAACCACGGTGAGAGAAACGCTCAGTTCAGCCCTAGGAGCACAGTGTAATCAGGACAGCTATAAAATTAATTTCACTTTCTAAAGATTTCTCAGGTTTAACAAGCACAGTAAAATGTAATGGTCATGTGTCTGACAAGATTTGACAATATCTTTCTGCATAAGATCCCGAATAAATGTGTATTATTCCAGGGCAGATTCATTTTGACTTGTTTCACTCCATCTTTGAAATAATCATGAGAACTGCAAAAAAAATAGTTCTGGAAAATTGCAGTGCCTGGACTTCACATTGGAGACCTGCAAACAAAGGTTTTGTATTCTTATCTGCTATGATATATGCTTACTTTCCATTCTTGTTTTAATAATAGGAACTTCATTACTTTGTGTGATAAAGATAACAAGTATGATGGGACTGCTAACAAATATCAGAAGGATTCTGTCATAACTTTATTTATATGAAACACTGTATTAGTTTAAAAGAAAACTTGATTTTCTGAAACATAACTTTTCCAAAAGTTTCTAACAGCATGATCAAGGGGTCACACCTCTAAGAACAACCACTCACAGCTGCCAGTATATACTGGTGCACTTATAGTCTGAGCAACTAGGTAACCTGGTTCTTTCACAAAGGCAAGGCCTCTACGCAAACAGACATACATACATGTACACCTATCTGCCCAACTCTGGTTATTAAAAACAAAATATTTTTAATTTATATATGTGATTTTTCTGCCATTTGCGCTTTCCCATCCCAATGAGGCTGAGCAGGAAATCAACAGGGCCCAGGTGCTGTGGCCAGGAGCCCACCTGGCTCTTGTGCACAGCCAGGGAGGAAGCCTGGGGTGGGGCAGGGGATGCATGGATCTCACATCTGCACCTGACCCCGTGGTATAAAGCCTGTGTGTGAGGAAGGAGAAAAATGCACCAAAGGGATTGTTGCATTTCCCTTTGCAGTTACTGTCTGAGCTGTTAAGATTCAGACGTCACTTGCAAGCCTCTTATGCACTCATTTATATTAAGTAGCACTGTTCAAATCGGTGCTGTATGAACAGCATTTATGTAATTCTTGGTAAAAGCCTAAAAATCCCTGTGTGATAAGTATTCTTATTATTGCCTCTGAGTTATAGGTGAGGGAATTAGTACAGCAGTGCTAATAGAGGAGAATTGCCATTCAGAGCCAAGTCATCTGTTGTTTTAATCTGCTTCTAACTCTCCATTGTCCAGTGACTTCAGGTAATTGCCTTTCTAGACTCGCTGGTGAAATAATATTCACCTCCTGACCCCACCACCAGTGTGCTCATGCTTCCCTGGCAGAGCAGGTTAGCCACCTTCTCCTTCCTCCATGAAGAGAGGCAAAAACAATTTTCCCCTGCTTCTCTGCTTTTTCAGTTTCTTTCTCTGCTTTAATCCCTGAAACATCTGAGATGGTGGGCTTGTTCTATCATATCATAGAAAAGGATATCATTGCCCAGGTCATGCTGCCTAAGCTCTGGTCAGTACTCAAGGTAGAAATTATAACTGTGAAGGAAATCTTCTGCGAGATGGTTGACTGCACAAAAATATGGGGCGGGGTAGGGGGGAGCAGGGGGAACAGTTGCATTTGCTGTAAGAACTAGCTGTCTAGAGGGAGCAGAAAGTCACTGCTGTTTTTGATACTACTGTTTCCCTAATTGTGGCTGAGCTACCTAAAACTGGGATAAGTACCTCTTCTTGGCTGGCACTATAAATCTGTGAAAGCTAAGACACAGGACTGGACCTCGTGAATCATAAACTCCGTGAATCATAAACTCCAGTGCCTTACTGACGCAGGACATTAATCTCTAAATAACCATACATTAATCTGTAAATAAATATACTAGAGAGCTGTTGTTCAGCAGAACTGTTTGCAAAAGGCATACATACAGCAGAAGACAAATAAGGCAACTAGTAGAAAACTGCAATCAGAAGAAACTCCTGGCTCTTACCCACCAGATATCAGACATTCTGTGGGCCATATCCACTGAATTTAAAAAAAAAAAAAAAAAAAAAAAAAAAAAAAAGACTATTTCAATTCAATTCAAAAATACAGAAGATGGCATATTTCCACCCCTCCTGCTGGCTCATTGATATCTTTTTATTTCAGTAAGAAAGTTTCTAGTCTTCTAAACCTCTGAGAAAAAAATAACTGAGAGGATGAATGCCTGCAAAATGGAAGGATAAAAAATTCCCTTAGTAGCTCACAAAATTTATCCACTGTTAAAAAACTATTTCTCCTCATTTGAAGTATTCATATGAGAAGAAAAAGAATTACAAAAAGGCATCCTATAGCTGTAACTATCAGACTGGCACAGCTTTACAGAAAGATGTAGGATTGTTATTCTATGTATTTATTTTATTGAAGATGAGGACAAAGTTTTATATGATTCAATTTGGATCACTCTAATATACAGTAGTTAAAATTTGATGCTATTAAAAACAACATTTCAATTACCTGGCAAAGTCCATTTCATTCCTGAAGACAGTAGAAACTGCAGGATGACTCTGTCAGTGACATGTGTTTTCTTCAGTCTTTCTGTTATTTATGCCTCATCTTATATTTTCAGCTTCTTAATTAAAATGGGAATTGAATGCACTTTTTTTTTTTTTTTTTTAAGGGAACAAAATAGAAATGATTGATGAAAAGTAGCTGCAAGAATTGCCACTCTCTGAAATCACTTCTTATGGCTGTCAGAGGACTTTGCAAAGGCTAAATTAGAAGAGCATAACAAAGGAACATTGTATGTTGAGAATACAGATGGTAGTTTGAACCCTGGGGTCTAGGCAGATTAATTTCAGTATGAATTTGTAATGCTTTAAGGATATTCTGTTCCTATATTGGTAACAGTGTAATTAAAGCATCACTGTAGAATGATTTAAAAATATAGTAAATACGAAACCTTGCAGGAGAGATTAAAACTTCAGAGAAAAACATCTTTCTTTCATGGGGTAGTTTGAAGGCTCTTTTCCCTTTTTTAAATATCCCAGTTGTCTTGCTGCTTTCAGGAGCTTTGATATTTGGCCAATGCTTGTGCATAAAGTAACGAAAACAAGAACTCTAAAATTGTGATTCATATTTTTATACAAATGCTTTTGAAATGTCTTAGGGCAGCATTTCTTCTTTGAGTTTCATCTATTTAAAATGTTTGTACTGAGCTGAGTATAATTTGACTGAGGAACATTGCCTGATGCACTCTAAGGTTTATGGTCAGGATTATATATCAGTGTGCATTATATAGTGTTCTTCACATTGCATCCTATTTGAAGATGGAAGAAAAACAAAAACAGTATGTTGGATTTCTCCATTAACTGGTACAACTAGAAGTAAACATATTTAGTGATTATATGTATTTACTTTAATTTGAATGGCTGCGAGCAGACTAGTCTACCTAATGTAACACTCTTCTAAGACAATATTAAGTCTTGTCTCTACAACAGATTTAGTGTCTATCCCAAAGTCAAAATTCATGGGCACTATATATATATTGGACTATTATTATCTTTTTATATAGCATGAGAACCTGGAGCCTGGGTTTCAGGGTGGGATCCATGATGCTGCACCTAGAAGACAGAATAAAGACAATTTCCATTCTTAATCATTCTTCAGTCTAATAGAGAAAGAGCAAAACCATAATGAAGAAAAAAAATAGGTTTAGTGAAAGACTTGTTAGTATTAGGTTAGAGGTTGGACTACGTGATCTTGGAGGTCTCTTCCAACCTAGATGATTCTGTGATTCTGTGTGATTCAAATTTAATTAGAAGACATCACACTGAGCTATATGGGTATTTTTCAGTAAATGAAAATCTAACAAGGAAGATGTAAAGTCAACAAATAAACAACATCTGATGTACTTGCTGGAGGTCTGCCAAGCCATTGTGCAATTTGACATAAGGAAATATGGATGACCATTTGATGACCTTCACCCTTCACATGTCCCTGAATTTTGGAATCTCATGGGGAAAAAAAAAAATAATAATAATAATAATAATAAAAAGCTTTGTCATATGGTCACTTCTATAAACTAACAGTTCTAACAGTTGAGTAATTTGTTTTTCTCATCACCAAGCAAGAATAAATGGTAGGAACTTTCACACAGAGATGGCTGATGCTTAGACTTTCCCAATTATCTCTGTAATTCAAAGCATTACTGTCCTATTTACGTTCAAGTCAGTGCTCAGCCCTGCTCAAAGTGATCTTCAGAAACCCACACTGTCTTCAGAAACCCAAGCTGCAGTGAGGAAAGGAGCAATTTATTCTCCCTTCGGCAATGGATAAGAATTGGAATAAAAGACAAATTAGCCACTAGGGGAGAACGTCCTTAATATCCAAGATAGAAAGTGAATTCCCAGAATTCCCAGAATAAGTGGTCTGCAAAGGTTGTGCAGTTTTCACATCTGTAAGTACAGATTGAGCTATATATGTCAGGAAAGGCATAAAACAAGATGTTCCTTCCTTAGGACACAAAAGGTTGAATGATCTCCTGCTGTCCTTTATGATGATTTCAGTACCTTCATCACAGGGCACTGGTTCCAGGAAAGGAGGGAAGAAAGTGGGGAAGATGAATCTCTCAGTAAATCTCTCCTCCTGCAGCCAAATATGCACAACAAATTTCTGGATGAGTATAGGGCTTCCCATCTTAGGAACAACGTAAATGAAAACATTATAAAAAGGTAAGACAGTGTCTCATTTCACTTGAAAACTTTGAGAGTGCCAGGCCCCAAATGAGCAACTTACACTAGCCTGGTAGCTAGCATCTGCTATGTAGTACGTACATTGACATAACTGGATGTGTGAGATACCATTTCCCATGCTTTCCATGGTATTCTGCAATGCCACACCATTTTCCATGGGCCAGTTATAGAATAAGTGACATGACATCACGTTTAGTATTTCTGAAATACAAAACCATCATTAAACTTGTAGTTTAAGTTGTTCAACATAATTTCTTCAGTAATTTGGCATTTGGGTGTCCCTTCTAGTTATCCATATCGAGAATGTGCAAACCTGTATAGGTTCAATATATTCAGCGATGTTAAAAAAATAAAAATAATAAAATAAAATCTTATCTGGGACAGAGAATGTAAAATGACAACAGGAACTCTCAACATTCCCTGGAGATGGGGGTTGAGATGGCAGGCTAAGAAAATTTGAAGAAGGCTTGCTCTGGTCTAGATTTGCCCATAAAGGATACAGGAAATATTTATTTAGAATTAGAATTAGACCTGCTCCTTCATCTCTGTGGTAAGAACAGCTGAAAGGTGCCATTAAGGAAATGAGTAAGCAGAGGTCTGGTAGATGACCGAGAGGTCTAAGAGCCGGTAAGAAGCTTTTTGCTAAGGTCCTGTTTTTATTCCTGTGGGCACATGCAAGCACTAAAATGTGCCCGAGGTTGTTGTGTCTACACAGACCTTCACAGGATTTAAGCAAAATATTATTAATTTGAAGGGCAAGTTTGCAGTCCTCCTAGCACAAACATATTCAGATGATCTATTTTCCCATTCATAGAAGTCATTGTTAAGGTCGTTTATGACTCTCCCAGATCCAGGACTAATTATGCTATCCTAATGATAACAGCATTTCTATTCAGGTTTTTGCTCCATGAACTGTTCCACCTGTGCATACTTCCCAGCTCTTACAATAGTGCCTTTGGCTCTGCAAAATAAACTTTTCATGATGTTGACAAGAAGGAGCTGCTGATGAGACTTCCTGCCTGAAGGAACACCTTTTCTAGGGTAAGGTCCCTTTGCAATATCACAGTAAAAGGAAAATTAAGACATCTGGTGCTCAGCATCTGTAGTACAAGTACAGTGTTTCAAAATCTGTTCATATTATAGAATCATAGAATCATTAAGGTTGGAAAAGACCTGCAAAATCATCTGTTCCAACTATCTCCTTACTACCAATGTCACTCACTAAACCATGTCCCTATGTACCACGTCCAACCTTTCTTTAAACACCCCCAGGGATGGTGACACCACCATCTCCCTGGGCAACACGTTCCAATGCCTGACTACTCTTTTTAAGAAATTTCTCCTCTTTTCCAACGTGAATCTCCCCTGGTGCAACTTGAGGCCATTCCCTCTAGTCCTATCACTAGTTACCTGCAAGAAGAAGCCAACACCCAGCTCCCCACACCTTCCTTTTACGTAGCTGTAGAGAACAATAAGGTCTCCCCTGAGCCTCCTCTTCTCCAGACCAAACAACCACAGTTCCCTCAGCCACTCCTCATAGGACTCATAGTCTAGGCCTCTCACCAGCATCATAGAAGTATATTCATCTCCTCTGGTGGGATTCATCTTCCCTAGTTTTAGAGGGCTACACTGTAGGTGTCTACATCTGAGCTAGTCATGTTATCTTCCTTTACAGTCATCTGAGACGCAGTCAGTAGATCAACAGCAGTCTGAGTAATGACTCATCTGAACACAATACAGAAGCCTAAATTGAATTATGCCCTAAGCAGTACTGACTGTACTGAAGAGCTCTATATTAATTGTAAAAGGTATCTCAGTGACTAGGTCAGATATATACACTTAATTTATGTATCCTTAAAGTTAGACATAATAAATCCTATTCTCTGACCACTCATTCAAATTTTGAAAATGGATAGTTCTAGTGAACATATCAGGTCATTAGAAAACAGGAAAAAAGTAGTCAGGACCTACAATGAGAGGTGGATTTACAAGCGTTAGTATCCCTGACTAGGAAATACCAAGTTAGGCCACTTTACTATATTTGTAGAGGTATCTTCACTAGGCCCATGTTTCCTTTTCATACTGATGACTGCACATGGACATGGGACAGTCAGTAACATATCATTAACTCATCCTACACAGCTGAAAGGGAATGATCCAGTCTAAGAAAAAGGCTCATAAAATTTACTCTTCCCATAAGCAAGTGAGAAGCAAAGACTAAATTATGTCGCTCAAAAACACTGTTCAGCCTGTGCCCTGACTAGAATATCTATGTGCCATCCATCCTTTGAATGAGGACACAAGGTACTCACTTTACTCATTATGGGTTTGTTTTAAGGGAGCTCGGGTTCTGTAAACAAGACAAAACAGTGTTTTCTTCTGGTAACCCACACATTTCGCAACAGTTTTTGTAGGCTCTACCAGGAGACAAACAAGTAGCCAAATAACAAGGAGAGAAGGCCAAACAGAGGGAGCTGCTGCTGAACCACAAACTGTGGTGTGTGCTGCTTCCCCTAGCACACAGCAGCAACATGCTGGAGGGTGAAACAGGCTTCCTGAGGGACAAATTCAGGTGGAATTTATTCCAAAGCAGCTCTGCTGGACTGAGCAGGGACAACTATACAATACAGTGTTTGTTTTGAGAATATTCACTATCATACTTGCTTCTGTGAGCTGTTATTCTAAGAGCATAAGCACAAACCATACCTTTCTGAGGGAGATTCATTTGTACAATTTTGTAAAACTTGTTCATATCCACCCTAGCCTTTCCCTCTCAAAATATAAAATCTGTCTTTTTAGTGTCTCTTCACATGGCACCTTGTAATATTTTTATTGCCCTTTTCTCAACCCTCTATGTACTTCTGAAAATGTAGAGACCAGAGCTGTGCCATCCACTGTAGGTACTGGTGGACAAACCTGACAGAATTGAGCCAGAGATTACAACTGGCAAGAGCACCCAGAGAAGAGGTTTGTGTTACAAACAGGCATATAATAGGGCAGTAACTCTCATTTGACCATTTTTGTGTGGTTCTCTTGCACGCTTCTTTAACCTGCAAGTGAGCTACTCACACAGCCAAAATCTTGTGGCTTAAGCTAATGACTTCCACCTCTGCCTGTGCCAGTAGAAGAGGTTACTACTTCTGGCTGTTGGACATTGCTGTTCCCTCAGCTGACAGCTAAATAAATTGCCCACAAGTGCACCCTACCATGATAAAATCCAAATGTATTGGATGAGCAAAATCTGGTTATTTAAATATGGATATGAGATCCTATCCTGCCACAACAGTAACCAAGCTGAAGATTATTGTACCCTCAGTTGTTTACCTGTTACAGCAGTCTGTTTCAGCATTCAAAAATATGGCTGAGAAATCTAATTCTGTTGGACAGAATTAACCTCCGTAAAGAATTCCAGAAGATCCCATACACTTACCAAGACTTATCAAAGGCCTAAAATATGTGAATCATTTTGGACCTGAGAGCTGCAAATTTGCGACTTAAGATTTTAGGTATATGCTTCTTTCAATAAAATAAAATAAAATAAAAGTATGCAGGGTGTTCTTTTTCTTAGCATTTACTCTCTTTTGTTACACCATATAGATCCATTCTTGAGTAGAGTTGGTCAAAGACCATACAAGAAATTCTGTTCTTCCAAAATCTCCAGCAAAGTACTGCATCCAGTTCCAGTACAACTACTGAACTCCAAAAATAGATGCCAGTTAGATCTTGGTGAATGATAGTCTCCCCTGCTACTTGCAACAAGTTCCCACAAATGGAATTGCATCTCAGCTTTGATAGAGAATTTTATCAGACAGTGAACAGTGTTCTCAGTCTAAAAAGTACTTTCTTATACAACTATGTATATCAGGACCATCTGGAGACCCCACCAAAACAGTACAATAAAATATACTTTAAATTTATATTGTGACATTGTGCTTATTATAAGTTTAGTTCTTTCAGCAGATGTATAAACCAATAACTTTCTTTGTGTTAAATATTCCCCAAAGAAAAGTAAATTGACCTCTTCAGGGATTTTCTGAGGTTCAGAAAAATGTCCTTTCAGTATCTGTTTTCCATTATTGTAATTACAGAGGGTGATGATAATCCTTTCAGCATTATTGTTTCGACATGTGCATGATTTATAGTCAGACATCTAAGTTCATTTGATGCCATTGTTGAGAGCAGCACATTGTATCAGAGATAAAAGGAATGAGACAGAAATGTAATCTGATAACTGACTTAACTTTTGAGCAGCATAGAAATATGGTCTTATTTAGCATGACTGTAAATAACTGCTTAAATTTCAAGACATCAGTTGAGTGTAAATGCTCTAAATGAATATTATAAATAAACAATTTCTCAACAGGGTATTCAGATCAACTGATAATATTCCAGTGAAGGGACAGAGAGTTTCTGCTATGCTTCCCAGCACTGGGTCTTCTCAGAACTCCTTAGACAGGCAAAATTCTTAAGGAGATCCACAGGAAGTTCATATAAATAAGCAACAGTAAGGAGTCTGTTAAAAGCATCTTTGCTGAATTAAAAGCCTTTTATTATTATTATTATTATTACAAAAGGGGCTCTGATAAACTGTTCCTACACAGGTGATTGTACATGCTGACAGGATGAACTGCATCAGAGAGGGAACAGCTTGTGTGCAGAAGCCAGCTTCTGTTCCCAGGGGCAGATGGAAGGTTAGCCACCACAAAAACGTATTTCAAATCAGCATGCAGCAGGATTTGCTTGGTATTAGGGCTGTGAATTCCTAACAATAACTTACCTAAATCCCCTTGGAAATGGATAAAAACATCCATCTGTTTTCATACCAAAAAATGACTTCAGAAAGAAGCATAGGCCAATCATCAGGCTGGATATCAGAGCATTCCTATAAAGAAGTAGAGGTAGGCATTCATGTCCCAGACACTGGGCACCAATTCTCACCATACTGGGAAATACATCAAGACTGAAGTGCAGCAATTGGGCCAAAAGCACATTTTTCCTTCTGCTGCTCCTTCACAGTGTAGTAACCCTCAGCAAAACACTGGGTCAAGGAGCTTGTGTCAAGGACCTCTTCAATGACCTTTGAGCAAGCTCCCAAGGCTCTGAAGTCAGGTCACCCTGGGCTCCTCTTGTTGACTGCAACAAGTTTGCTCTTGCAAGGTCTCATCCTTCTGGATGAGATGAACTATGTCCTAGAAAAGGCTACTTTTCTCCAGTGGCTGTAACAGGTTTATAGGGTGACCAATCTATGTGCAGGTGTTGGTGCTGGTGATGTCAAAAGGTAACTCACACCAGACCTGTCTGCAGTGCTTGGAAGACATAAGTCTTTCAAATTTTTTGTTTGCTATTCATACATTGTACCGAGTAACAGTCAGTGACATAAAGATCCCTTTCTTTTCTTTTCTTTTCTTTTCTTTTCTTTTCTTTTCTTTTCTTTTCTTTTCTTTTCTTTTCTTTTCTTTTCTTTTCTTTT
>NC_048895.1:23778176-23885141 GCF_011077185.1 Oxyura jamaicensis
TAATTTATATATAGATATACTTACTTGGTAGACGTACCCTTTCTTAGTTAAAGAATATTTAGTCAGTTTCATTTAATTTACCTGAGAAATTAAATCATTAAATTGAAATAAAACAAGTCAGATTCCACTAAACATAAAAAATATGTGGACTGTATATTGTTTGGACAACAAGTTCAAAATCTGTTAGAATGACAAAGCTGGTGATAGATACCTATCTCAACATTATACTGTATTAACTAATCATGTTTCTTTGAGATATATATATATTTTTAAATTCCTGTGCATAACTGGACCATATTTTATATGACAGTTATGGTTACTGTTCTGTTTGCTAGACTAAGACTTTTGTATAAATCTATTCGTGCCACAATACTGTGATGGTTTACATCGGATAGAAGTTATAGGCTATTACCTACCTTTAATTGGGATTTGACTGAAAATTTACTGATGGAAATATATTTATTACTAATATCAATTTATTCAAAGCAGATTTTTTACAGAAAGTTTTACCTGGATTATAAGTAAAAACTGGAAATTTTCTCCTTGAAAGAAAATCCTGTAAAAAGGAATCCTTTATGATCAAAAAAAAAAAAAAAAAAATCATTTTGATATCACTTCAGCTTGTTTCATTTCTTTTTTGTGTATATGACATGAAATATCCATGTATTTTAAAACATAAAATCTAAAAATTGTTTCAAACCAAAAATGAAAATATTTCATTCTGTAAATGTTACCTCAGAATTTCAAAACAGCCAGAATATGATTTTCTGTTTTCAAAGGTGGGAAGAAAACTAATTTCAGCAAAAACAGTACAGGTTGTCAAAGTAGTTCTAGTGGGCAATTGCATAGTCTGGCAGCAGTTCTTTGGCCAGGTCCATGAACTACTCTCATGTACTCTACATTCATTAACTACTCCTGTATTTCAGGTCTCATGTGAAAAAGCTTTGAAAACAAGAAATAGGGAGTAACAAAGTTGAACTTGTATTATATAATACAAGTATACTCTTGTTCTCCCTGATGCAGCACTGAAACATTCTACAAAAATGAATTTATCTATGTAACATGAGATCAAAAGATATTTAAATAATCAGCCCTGGTGTTTGTTTAATTAAAGTAAGAGAGTGGTTTAATAGTTATAGCTAATCTTCATATGCAGACTTTTTTTCCTGTTTGTAAACTGTTCTTGAAACTAGTCTGAAATTAGCTGCATATTTGACCCTCAGCAGCAACAACAAACGGTATGCAGCAGCTCTGACATGCTATCAGAGTAATATATCATTTTAAAGAGCCTGGAAATGATTAAACATGGGTGCTGCTGCATGCAGTCTTTAATTGATTGATTTGAATTTGCGGTCAAAAAATGACTGTCAGCTACAGCTTATCTGTAATTATCAGTAATCAAAAACAGACTTTTCTCTCTTCCTGATGCTGCAATGCTCTTTCAGTGCTCTTGACATATGTGTGACTCTGGCATTCAACTACAGTTGCCTAATAGTGTTAGTCTGAATAACTATATGCTCCAATACACACTCAACAGAAAAAGAAATACCTTTGTACCTCTGAAATAATCACTGTGACTAAGGAGGAGAGAAATTGGCAGGGACAGGTCTGAGGCTTCTAATAATGTTTTCAAGTTGTGCTGATGAGAAGTAGAGAAAAATCACTTTCTTTTTGTTCTTTTTCCACCTTTTGTTTGTGTGCTAGATATAGAGCAACCAGTGCAGTCCTGGAGCAGGAGAAAATTTTACCCTGTATCAGTTAATTGAAGCACACAAAATTATCTCATGCTCTTGGATCCCTCCTGGAGAGATTAGAAAGACATTTGCTTTTGAGGGAAGACTCTGAGAATTGTTCTGCATGAAACATGAGACCTGTTGTGATTGCACAGCCAGAAAAATAAGATGCTTGCTCTGCTGGATCTACTGTGGGATATCATCAGCATCCCTAGCTATGATAATGGGCAAAGGAAGATTGCTTCAGAAACAAAAGTGGTTTTCCTGACATGCTGTGACCTGTCCTGAGAGGACTGGTACAGATCAGACTGAAGGGTTGAACCCACTTCTGTCGACACCCAAAGTGTGTCAACACAAAAGTCCAAATCCTGTTTTATTTATAGAATTTATAGAATAGAATATTTTGGTCACCTAATTCCCATGCAGAATCAGGGCTATAAATACTAAGTGAGGGAAGATGCTTCCTGTAACTAGAAGTAGGCAAATAGGCTAGAATTTGATTAGGATGCAAGTCCCATCCCTTTACATCTCCTGTTGGATATTTTAGACTCTTTGACCTATTTGCTGTTGATCACATAGGGATAAAATTCTTGAACACTTGAGGAGTAAGTGAAAGTTGAGATGTGCAATAGGAAAATTGGAAAAGACAAATGTAGTCTTTCCAGTATACTTTTAACTGGGTATCAAAAAGAAGGAAAACCACAAAAAAAGGAAGTCTCTCTGTTTTTCCCACTAGGAAAAAAAAATAATAATTAAAAATAAAAAAATAAAAAAGAAAGTAAGACAAGAAAACTTAATTAGGAATGAGTCAGGGAATATGGCAGCAATTAAAAGGGAAAAATAGGTTATGTTCTGCTGATGTACTCTGTACATCCTTTCTGCTTGTGCTAAATATCTTAAGTAATTCTGCAAAACTTGAAAGCTGAATATATAAAAGGACTCTCCAGAAAAAATATCTTCAAAAGCAGTCGATCCCTCCAATATACATCTGCAAGTAAATTCCAGTGAACTCGTTCCAGATGTTTAAAAAGTAAAAACCTCTTTAAATCTAGGTAAGGAAAAAAATCCCTTCATTAGATAAGTCACAAGAACATTCAGCTTTCTCACTGTGGATACATTTTACGTATATAAAGATGGAGAAAGAAGACAAATTACTAGCAATAAAAACATATTTGTTAAAGAGCTGAAAATTTTGTATTTGCATACTTTTGTATTGGTATACTTCATATTAAATAGTATTTTAATTTCATATTTTGCATGGAGATCCTCATCTTTGGTCACTTTGATGAAGATACCTAGGAAAGCTGCTACCTTTGTCCACAGGACTCAGTCTCTCTGTACAGTCTTTTGAGCAAGCAGCCCATAGACATCCTTTGTAGACAAGTAACCTCCTGTTAGCTAATACTGTCAGAGCAATGTATGCCTGCCTGCTACTCCACTCCAGGAAGTATAGATTCTGGCTGCACTTACTATTGTTTTGATTCATCTGATAAAACTGCAGAGAACTCCCAAGATGCTTCTCTGTCAGCACACGAGTTGTCTCACAGAAATCTACAGAAGTATCTGTGGTGGAAGGTAAGTATGCGGTGCACTGGACAAGAGCCTAAGCAACTCAGAACAAAATACTGGGAGCAAACAGCTGTCCCTGTTCAGAGAGATCCACAGCCCTGACCAGAGCACAGTGTCTCTGAGTCACCTCTGGGATTTTCACCAAACTTCTTCCCCTATAGTAAGTCACAATAAAATAGTGAAAGCTTGGCATGCTTCCCCCTTCTCAGGGTGGGCAAGAATAAAAGACAGAGTTCTAAAGCAGCTACAGCATGCGTTTACCTCACTGTATATTGCTCCAGTAAAATAATAATAATAATAATAATAAAATGAATTAAAAATGTCACTCTGACACTGTGGCTTTCATTTTTATTCTAGAAAATCATTACTGAAGAAAATACTGGGCAGGAGGGTAGAAAAAGTTGTATTTGTTCTGTGATATCAGTACAGAGGAGATCCCTGCTGTTCCACCATTTCCCAACAGCTCCCTTATATATTGGGGGATGTTGCATTGCATCAGACTGAAATGCTACCCCAGAAACTGTTAAAATGTTGCAAGAGAAGCTGCCAATTGAAAAAATATATATATATTTCCTTTTTGAATTTGTCTCTGACAAGTACTTAAGAGAACCGAAGTTGACAGGATGATAAATTTCTGCTGCAGTTCTGAGATTGAAAGTGCAAGTTGGCACACACAGATCCCATTTCTTAATCAGTTCAAGAAGGACTTGGAAGAGGCATATTATCTTGGTCTTCTTTTGTTGTACAGAGAGTGTATAGCATCAAACTTAAATTTCCCCTCCAATTTTCTCAAGTGGTCATGTATGGCACTGAAAAACTGACTGCAGTGCTGCCACACTTGCTCAACTAAAATGCAAACTATACTCTGGTGAGGTGTATTCCACTTTTCTATGTATGAGGTTAGAGGTGGGGTACAGGTCTGTTATACCCAGTCGCAAACTGGAAAAAAACAGGACCCCACCCAGAGCAACACAGGTGTGCAATAACTGACAACCCTGGTGGGATCTGCTACAGGTTTTCAGGACACAGCATCTGCTGTTCAGTGTTAACATGTAAGCTGAAGTAAGCAGGAAGAGAGTCAGAGTTAGTTTGTGCTCTGCCAGACCCAGCTGGTCCACATATTGTGTCCCAACTGATGTTTTTTTTTGCTACTGGTCAACATCTGAAAGCAATGGGAATACTCGCATTGACTTCAACAGTACTGGAGTGTCTCCTCAGAGTTTACTTGAGATTAGCATCTCCCTTGATCGCTGAAGAGAGAAAGCAACAAAGAAACATAGGTTCATAGAGTCATAATTTACAACAAAAGAAAGTGATAATTGTGCTCATCTAATCTGCCACCCTGTACATCATAAATAATGTGATATCTTTAAAAAAAAATTGCTTGATATTCAGCCTCACTCCTCATTGAGCTGTTTGCTATAGCTAAGCTCACTGTAAAGGTCTGTTTAAAGACTTGTTTCTAGTCTGAGTTTGTCATGCTTCATCTTCAAACCAATTGCATCTCTGGAACCTAAACACTCCTAAGGAACACTTTAAGAGTTTCTTTCCATAATGTTATTGTCTAACTCTGTCCAGAATTCCCAAGATCTTAGAAGACTTCTATCTTACATTTTGGTTTATTTCTGTGTCTTATTGGAGGCTGTTTCCTTATACTTCTGTGTACAAAGATGCAAGCTCCCACACAAAGAAACCCACAGACCACAGCAACATCTCGATAGAGTAAGAAAACTCTCCAGTTGTTATGTCCATTTTTGGAAAGTGCAGTTGAACTACTCATAATCTGAGTTCATCCAAAACTATTTGTGAAGTCTAGCTGTCAGCATTTTTGTCTCAGCAATATTTTTGTGCTGCACTGAAAGTCACTAAACCGGTGCATTGTGGCATTAAGTTTTGTTTGTGTTGAGCTGAATGTACTTTTAAACTAGGGGATAAAGCAAGGGAGAGCTTATCTCACATCTGAAGAAAAGAAGTCATGGACACATTAGTTTTTTATTTTCTTATCTTTCATAATAAATTATGTTAGATGACAGACATCTTTTTTTTCCTTTTCTGTATATCAGTCTGCACATTTAATTCTTCTTTTAGTTATATGTTCACAAAATGCAGCATGACTGCATATTGGCTATTGAGGGCTGAAAGTTGCTAGTTTTACCTCTGAGCAGAGTTGATTTAAACTACCAAAACCATCCGTTAGAAAAAAAATAAAAATAATAAAAATAAAATAATAATAATTTTTAAAAAAGTCTGCCACCAACTTCATATGTCCCCAGAAATATTTCTGGCTTCAAGATTTCTGCCATCTGCTAACCCTCTCCAACTGGTCCCAAATCCTGGGTCTTGCCAGGTCTCTTGAATGAGATCATTTTGTTCCGTGTGGCTATCATGGACCCAGGACTCCTAGTTCAATTCTTTTCAATGATCTCAATGGGGATTGTCATAAATTGTGTTTTCAGATCTCTCTCATTTTTGTTTTTTGTTTTGTTTTCCTGAAAGAGCACTAAAAATTTCTAAGTAAATAAAACTAAATTCTAAATTCTAAGTAACTAAAACTAAGATTTCTAAGTAAACTGTTCCTACCAGTTGTTAATACTATTCATTTTTCAGAAGTCAGGTATTATTTTCAGAAGACAATAACAATAGAGGTTTTATAAGTGGAAAACAGTCAATAAATATCTCTTTGCTTAACATTAAATTTTGCAAAAAGCATAAGAAAATATAATGCATTAAAAAAGAGAAAAGTGTTGTAAATATAAATCTTTTATAAGTACTTCCTTTGTATGTATTTTAGTCAATGACAACTGTTAATTATTAACATTGTGTTAACAACCTTTTTGCTTGTGTGCCTGTATTATTTGTTTTTAATTCTTGTTAATTTTCTACCTAAAAATCTGAATGGCTGATGTTCATACTCCTTGGCAGAAAGTTCCAAAATGCAAGTTTTCTGGTCTACTGCAGTACAAAGAGAAGTTCATAGATATTGTAGACTTTTTTTTTTTCTTAAGTAATAGTATTTGTCCATATTATTAGAGCTTAGTATTCTCATTTGATGATAATGTGTGTCTATAAATTGTAACGATCAGTAAAACCAGGTTTGTGAGAGGTCTCTTCATCCTAAATGGACATGCTCTTTCATGCTCTTTCATTAGTTTCCTGGTATGCCCTGATCTGGCACAGACAGAAAAAAATAATAATATCCAAGAATTATTATCCTTTTAAAAAAAAAAAAAAAAAAAAAAAAAAAAAAAGCTTCTAAGTACCAGTGATTATTTTCCCATGAAATAAGATTAATGTGCTGCAAACTTTGTTTCAGAGAGACCCTTGAGTAAGGAGGAGTAGAGGATGTATGTACATTCCTGCGTACATCCTAGTAACCACATCAGTCTTTTGCTAAAGAGTGACCCTACCACAAAATAGCATAGTATCTTCTCTTTATAGGAGCAATATCAGTGGGAAAAGATAAGAATGACAAAAATTCAAGTGTAAGCTTATGCACTACACTTTATTGCTCATAGCATATACCATGCAATTCTAATAAAATCTAGGAAGCTTATTCTGGTGGCAATTCTAATATAAAGTAGAAAACATTATATTCTATTATATTCTACTATCATTCTGGTATTATAACATTTACCCAGATAGCAAAAGATGCTATGTAAAATCACTTGGAAGAGATTCAGCAAGTTGTAGATGTTGTCATTCGGCTACTGAGATGGTTTTAACCTGTTCTTTTGGAAAAGCTGTACAGAAAGTTTTCCATTAAATATATGTTATTCTTTCTGCAGGGTCCTAGTAGAATTTACCATCTTCTGACACAGTGGGGCCTTCTTTGCAAAAATGAGGATGAGAGAAACTGTTTAACTGCTTACTTATTCTAGCTGGAGCTTTCAAGTCCATTTTGTAGTTGCAAATGTTTTGCTATGGCATTGTAATCCATAATTATAAATATATATATTTGGCAACTCCAAAACATGAAAGGAAAGTAATAATAACTATAGTCAGTATTTATATAATGCAGTTCTACACAGCCAAGTGTTTTTGGCATATTATGCATAGGGAAAATTGGACATGAAACGGTGTAGAACCTGTTCAAACTCCCAAAGAAAGGTGATAGAAGAGTTCTAAGAACTTTAATCGCTCCCTATATTTTTCTACTGTGTTTTGTCCTCTAGTTTTTATTATCTTTTGTATGTTCATATTCAATATTCACACAAATAGACTTGTCTATGGTGTTTGAATGTTCTGAATTGCAGAGGTAATTAAAAGAAAGAGAGAAGATCTTATTCTAACACATATTTTTCTTAGCAGTTTGGACCCTGGTCTGTGAAGTAGGAAGAGTACCTAATAATATTTAGTATCTCCTCCTTTTTAACTTTTACAGCCTTATTTTCAGCTCTGTCCTTCAGGGATTTTATTCCCAAACTATGATGTTTTTTTTTTGCAGCCTAGTGCAGTTGTCATTAATTAATGTTGTTTTTCTCCTTCAATACTTTGATACCAAGAACTGTGGAAAGTAAGACAGCAAAATGAAATGCCTATATTATCACAGAATTGCCTTTTCTTTTCCATTTATCAATTGCGAAATCCAGCAAAATGCTTACCAAATAAATTCCAATTCAATTGCTTGCAGAAGACATTCACGTCTCTAATGACTAGCATTTGATTCACTTTACAACCATCAAAATGCACTTAAAATATTAAAATAGGCATTTCACCTAGGATTTCAGGTAAGACTGATACAAGCCAGATAAGTTCTGCATGGTTATATATATAAGCTGGATATATACAAAGCTGCCAGTAAAAGCTCTGATCATTTTCTTTAAAGACTGGAGGGAAAATGTACCAAAAAGACAATTTTTTCAAACCTATCTTTTTTTGAGCTGATGGTGAACTCCAGCTTATTTCATTCAAAGACTTGATCTTCATCTTAATTAATATGGAACGTCATGTGTTCTGCTGCTGAAATATTTGTTGCTAATTTGAGAAAATAAAAAAAAAAATTGAGAAAATAATAAAACATAAGGCAGTTGTGAGCAATCTCAGCTCTTGAAAGAAGATAATATAGAGTTCTTATTTTGTAAGTGATTTCTGCTCAGCCTAATTGTGAGCATAGCAGAATTAAATGACTTCTGTTTTATATATATATGTATTGCACTAGCTGTTCCTTTCCGTTTCTCTCCTCTCCTCTCCTCTCCTCTCCTCTCCTCTCCTCTCCTCTCCTCTCCTCTCCTCTCCTCTCCTCTCCTCTCCTCTCCTCTCCTCTCCTCCTCTCTCCTCTCCTCCTCTCTCCTCCTCTCTCCTCTCTTCCCTTTTCTTCTCTTTTTTCTACAGATCCTTAAGGGCAAACCACTACATAAATGTCTTTTTTGTTTGAAATAATGGAATCCAGGCCTACCTAACACTTGATTTTCTGTGCTATTTATAGATACGATCTTTAAAGCAGTATTAATATGATCCATCTCAGAGTGACTGAGAATTTGGCTCAACTTTATTGCCCCAACCAGGGCTATAGCTGTCAAGATTTCGAGTAATGAATCCAGTAGCATGAAATAGTAAATTTATTTTGCTTAGGTATGCACGCACGCACACACAGACACACAGAGTCATAATAATTTCCTATGACATTTAAGAGAAGAAAACTTTCATACACAATATTCAAAAGGTTGAATATTTGGCTACCATTTTTTTCCAAAATAACTATTAAAGTTGTAATCAGAAGTGTTCCAGGCCACAGGCTTGGGTGGTTAAATTACACACTGAGGGGGAGATGGGCTATGAACACTCAATGTGAGCTTTATTCTCTCCAAAAATTCTTTCATTAGGGAAAACCTAAGACAGGCAACCCAATTTTATATAAGAAAGTGCCATTTTTTTTCTATTGAACTGACCATTTTGAAAACTCAAAGGGTTCCAAGCATACTATTAATTTTTTGCAATGTCAGCATGCTTTTTATAAACTTTTTTTTTTTTTTTTTTTCCTGAAATTTAACAGTCTTCTGTTTTGGAATATTTTATACTCCAGAGGAAAGATTTCACTTTCCCTGAAGTAGGGAACAGGATCATATTTAAGCCATATGATCTATTTTTAAAAATGCCATAAATATGGAACAAGCCCTTTCCAAATTGTTTGCTTTATAAACAGTGCCTAGCAAGAGCTGTAGCAAGGACTTTGTTTTCTTCAGTTCTTAAAGGAGATTTCTTGCATTAATTTTCCCCACAAGTGTCAGGGTGAAGGCTCAGCACTGCTGCAGCCTCTTCAGGGCAGGAAGCAGACTGTCTCAGAGGGCTACATGGCTGGACGATGGATGTCCTCCTGTCCTTTCCCTTGCAGCTACCTCCTAGGTAAGTAATCCAAAGGCCACAGAAGTTAGCAGGAGGCTCTCCAGCAAGGAGAGTATGCTTTCTTCAGAACATCTGAGCAGGGGTATGATCAGGGTAGGTGCTCCAGAAGCAGGAGGAGCTGAGTCCCCTTAGGACTGACTGCATTCCTTCAGTCCCAGTTCTGCAGCATCACAGTGACCTGCGATGGTGTGTTACCAGTACAGTCAAAAATGTTTATGAAAGGTGTCCTTTTTCTCTTCTTCAAATCATTTCAATCTGAAGAAACGTAGCAAGGATAATGCTCTGAATATATGACTTTGAAAGGTGATAGAGCTTTAAAGCCTACTCTATTACAGCTGGTATTAAAACACATGAACTTCAAAAATCATTGCAACTTTCAAGCAATACTTTTCCTATCTCATCCATACAATATTCCATACTTTCAACCTTGAGACTTTTAAAGACAACATGTTTTGTTATAAACAAGCTACTCCAATTTGCTCTTCAGGATCACTTCATTGATTTTTTAGCTGGGCTGATGGCAACCAAAGGTCTAACTGACAGAGCTCACATGCATTTTCCTTACTGCTCCACCACCTCCAAAACAGCTGAAAGCACATTCCCGGAGAGATTGTAGCACAGACAGCATGAGCAGTGGGTAGTGCTCCCCAGCACCTAGCCACATTCAGCAGGAAGGACCAGCCAAGTGGCGGCATGGTCCTGGTGCTGGTGGGCCAGGCAGGCTGCCTCGGAGAGCAGCGTGGTGTCAGAACATGTGCTCATCCTCCCTTGTCCTGCATTACAAAGAGGCCTCATCCAATGAAACTGAATTTCTGTGATGTTTATTTATTTGTTTATCTAGTTTATAGGTGGTGTAGAACCGGTATTGCCTGGCACAGGGCTGGAAACAAAGCATTCAGTAGCTCACCAGAGAAATCAGTTACAGGCCTGGGATTTTTCTCCAGTGACCTAAAGGAATTTATCTGCTCCTCTCACATAAACAAGCCTTATGCTTGCCTAGGTAATAAAATAATTACAACCACACTTCACATACACATTACCATCTGCCCTTTTCTGTTCTGACAGCAGTTCTTCCGCAGGCTTAAGTGAAAAGGAAAAAAAAATGATTAGTGGAGAACGAAAAAATATCAGTAAAGAATAATGTGTGTTTCCTTATTAGATATCCTAGGCCCTCTCCTCCCTCCTTATTCTAGTATGTACAGAACTATAAAACACAGACATGTTCACAGGATATTAAGTATTAAAGGGCTGGTGTCAGCAAGCCAACAAAAATGTGAAGGACAATATACAGAAGTGTTACTGGGGCTACCATTGTAAAGTATTCATTTTACAATGAATTTTAAAGTGAACCCCCCTTTCCCCAAAATAAATAAATAAATAAATCTGTAGATATAGTTAACACATAAATTGCTAGATTAACTACATTGTGCTCCATAAAACACGAATTCTTGGTGCCATCTGATGAAAATACAGCTCAGTCTTGACATATTTACAATAAGCACCAACACCCTTTATGTTTTGGTATTCTTCTTCATCACTTTGTTAATAACTTATATATTTCCTAATGTTCTTCATGCCCAGCCAGGCATGAAGTCAAGAAGTCAGTTACATGTAGCATGTAAGCTGTTTTATCAGTAACCTTCAGATTCTTTTTTTTTTTTTTTTGGGGGGGGGGGGGGGGAGGGGTAATTTACCTTTTCTCTTATTTCTAGGGAAATAGCAAAACAGCTGTTTGCCTTTGACACCAACAACTTCTTTACTGTTAATCTAAGTTTTGCACGATATCACTGATGCTGCATTGACATTGACAGGCATATCACCAGTCATTGCCACTAAGGAGTCTAAGTGCACATACATGGATGTATGTGTACAAGTATGTGTGAGACAGAGACAGAAAATATGTATGCAGTCTTCTCAGAGCAAACAAACTGGGAATCCTGTCATTTTCAATCTCTCAAGCATGTGCACTGCACAAGGACTGACCTGTGTGTGAATTCACGTAGAAACAGTGCATTCCTAACTCTTTGCTAGAAAAGTCCTGCCAAAAACCTAAGTAAATGGTGCAGAACGATTTTTCTCAATTAGGCCCCAAGGAGTCACAAGTAAGAAACAAGGGGACAAAGGAAAGTAGAAAGCATCTATGAACTGTATGTTCAAAAGTGCATTTATAAAAAATAAAAAAGGAAGGAGGGAGGGAATAGTGGGGTTTACAGCTTGGTCATTTTATCCCCTGAGTGCCATTAAGTGTTCCAGGCTGTGTGTATCTGGGATTGTGCCAGGTGTTTCATGTCTGCTCCATGGTGTTGCTGAACATTCCTGCTAATGGCCAGATCCTCTCTGACCTAAACCTGCTGACTCTTCCAGGTAAGACCTAACATTCAAGAAGGTGTTAGTGATGTGGGCTGAGCAGCAGCACTACAGCACAGGATCTGTTCCCTGCTCTGCTCACTGCTGTTGCACACAGTCAGTGCTTTAGGTCCATTATGCTTTAGGACATTAAGTGGCTGGATCTTCAAACGCAACATTCTGGCTTTAATCTTGACGGGTCCTCGGTGCTCCTGCACCCAAAGGAACACCCTCTGGACAATGAGTTGCATCAGTCTGGATGGGGAAGACTGCAAGATCAAGTCCTGCTGTACATCATGTACATCCTCAGCATCCTCTTCATTTCCTACATGGGGTCCATATGGGCAGCGAGGAACACGACCATGTTTTGTTTGGGGTGCTTGACATCTTAAACTTGTCATAGTTTTTCTTTCCTTGAAAGTGTAATGGAAAAATATACTTCTCAAAGCTACAGGACTGGGCATTGACATGGAGTTATAATGCTTCTAAAATATCCTTTTGTGTATGAACTTCGTGGGTGTCTGCTCACTTACAATGAGCATTTTCTCTTGACTTTTGCTTAACATGGAGAAAGCATACTAAAGTCACTCTGCAGGGATTCTGCAAATCCAGTCGTCTCATATGGAAGCATTAAATGGGACAATTCCTGAACTGGTCCCAGACCCACTTCTGCTATGCACATTTCAAAACATTTGGTGACAGTATTGTTGCTTCACCTAAACAGCTTGACACAGTTCTCTGAATGTTCTCTCCACACAAATTGCTTTGTGTTTCTTGATGAACCATCTTTTCTCTGTTGCTTTAACTTTCTTCCAGGGATTGCTCTCTTGTGTGCACCTCTTTTGACTGGAGTGGCTTAAGGTTTAATTTTACCTTTAATGCCACTACTGCAACTAATTGTGCGTGAGACTGATATTTTCTGGATATCGAGGCATGTAAAACTCCCACTTTTCATTGTCACTATGTTGGACATGTTTTCCTAAGAAACATGGAAAGTGCTTGCTCTGAATTCCTGTCTCTAACCAAGTTTTTGTCCTCAGAGGGAAAGAATTGGAGTCTTTGTTTTTAATTGCAAATACATACCATGCTTCCAAATTGTTTTCCTTACTTGGCACTGTTTAGGTCGTTTCCTTGCTTCCCCTTTCCTCAGCAGGAGACAATATGGACCTCCCGACCCCTAAGAAACTAAAGATCTTTTGCGCTTCTGTTTATCTTGAATACCCAGGATTTTGCAACAGTTGGTCTTTTCCCATATAATAAGTCTATATCAAGGGCAATCACTTGGAAATGACATGTACTGAATGACAGAGAAACACACAAGGAAGAAGAAAACGGCATGATGCATATGCTGTCCAAACTTTCCCTCATCTCCTCTGTCCCCTCAAAAGTAAACCTCCACAAAACCCAAAGCTTGACATGAAACATATGTGAAAGCAATAACTTGCTCTGGAGAATCTGTCTTTGTTACCCTTTAAAATATTTCAGATAAATCAGTCAAACAAATAATGGAAATCTAAGCTAAACCAGTTGGGCAGAACCTAGAAGCCCAGTGTTCCTGGAAGCACGGAAATAACATTCCCTACCAGCCAGCATTTTTTTTATTATTATTATTATTTTATTTTTAAAGAGCCAAATCTAATTGGTTGGGGGAGGAGACGGACACATTTACAGAATGTAGCTGTTTTTAAAATACTCTCCAAGCTGCTCTTTATTTTTAAAGCACTGCTGCTCTTCCAATTAGGCACACATTTAGCTGAAAGAACTGCTATACCAACATTCAAGAGCCAAAAAGAGAAGTAACACTTAAATGGCTAATTAGAGCCATGTCACAGCCCCACAGCAGCATAGGTAGGTCTCCAATGCTGCTAAAGCAAAAACTGGCTTCTGCCCCTACCTTCACCCATCTCAATAGGGTCAATAGTGTCAATAAGGTCAATAAGTGCAATAGTGTCAATAAGGTCAATAAGTGCAAGCAAACTAAATGTGCTTAGAAATAATATTCTGGCAGAACTGTTGCCATCATTTCCCAAGAAATTTGGAAAACAAGAGTGGTCGAGTTGATAAACCACAGAACCAGGAATCAAGTTCTCACTTCCAGAAATTGTCAATATTTCTCTCTGATCATGATAACTACGTCAACCTTTCAGTTCTTTTAGTCTTTCAGTTTTCACCTAGATAAAATACCCAACCCATTCTAGCCCACATTGTCCTCGCCCTCTTCCAGCTAGGATTTTCCTAATGTCTGAGTTGTGTTAATAGTCTTCTTTGAGGCCTACCACGCAAAGGTTCCATCTGGAAGTGCAAATAATTAGTAATAGTGGGTGGTTTTTGCCACTGAATACCAATTCTTTTTGTGAGGTTCTCTGTAACTGTTTGTGTTGCCTGATGGTCCCATTCTGCAAAACTTCAGTGAGAATTTTGCCTACTTTAAAACTGAAGTCAAATGCGACTCTCATTTGTTAAAGGTTAGGCACCACTGATGTAAATCTGTGCAAACACAATGAGAATATGTTGCAGCTCAAGAAATATACCAAAAAGAAAAGGTTTCTTGTGTTAGCAAATGTACATAAGCTAAACTTTACATTTGAAATGCTGGTCTCCTGTGGACTCAGAATATATTTTCCGTATGTCCATGTGTTGGAAGTTTCATAAAATGCTGAGCGCATATATTTAAAATAGCTCTAACAATGTATAAAAAAACCTCTAAAATATTATGACATGGCCAATTTCCATGCTTTTTAAAATCAATGACATGACACAATATATTTTATGTGTGGAAATATACATCATAAATATTGGCCAATGTCATAATATTTTTAATGTTTTATATGTTGTCAAATCTGCTTTAAACACAGTATGTGTGCTGTACATTTACTGAAACATAACTCAGAGAGATGCAGGAAATCAACTATATTCTTTTTCCATGTGGGTTTATTATATATTTTATAGGTTTTGTTGCTCCTTACAACACAAAGCTTTTTTTTTCTTATTTTTTTTCCTTCTTTTACTTTCCTTCCTCCTTTTCTTCTTTATTTCTTAATTACTTGTTTTCTTCCTTGCTTTCTTTCACTTGATTACATGCTTATTTTCTTGCCTTTTCCTCGACTATTCTTGAACAACATGAATGTTGCTTGAAAAACAAAAACAGATTTTGTAGTTTTCTGCTTACCACTTTTCTCTTAGCTGTGCCTATGACCCAAGTAAGTCCAAGTCATGGACAGATATTAATCATGTCTAACCACCTGCCTAACACTGGGAGTGAGTTGTTTGTATACCCACTTTAAAAACAAGGTAATAGCTGCCCTCCCCAAGGGGGCCAGATCTTGTACCCTCTTAGCCCAGCCACAGGGCTGTGCAGTCAGTCAGACTCAGGGGCATCACAAGAACAAGCAGAGCAGCTGAGGTCATGCAAGACCAGAAAATCCTTTTCCTAGCAAGGCAATTTAAATGCAAGGCAATGAAACATTGAAAGGCAGGGTAAAAGTTCAGTTCCTTAAAGGTTTCCTGTCTCGAGGTTGGTGATTGTCACCTGCCCAGCTTCCAAGGGGCCTGGCCAGATTCAGTGTGGCCTGGCCAGGTGCTGTCACAGCCATCCTCAGAGAATGTCCCTGACTTCAGTGGGCACAGCAAGTGTTCAAACATGGCTCCTGTGTTTCCCAGTGGGTCAGACCCTTCAGCCTTTAAAGTGACCCAGAAGTGACTGAACACTTGTCCACCTCTCTGTAGCACACTCTCCCACACCCAAAGGGAAGACAATAACGCAGAGTGGAAGAGTTTTGTCACCATGTAATGCTATGAGCTAAAATTTGTAAGTATACCACAAAAGATACATTTTCTGACATAGACTGAAATCCTGGCCCCACTGAGGTAAATAGGAAAATCATCATAAAGCTGAAAAAGCAGAAGGGTTTACCTCTAGACTTGTTTATCAGAAGTGACTATTAGTTTCTACTGCAGACACCTCTATAAAAACTGGTTAGCTATAATAAATAAATAAATAAATAAATAAATAAATAAAAAGGGAGCCATGATCAGGTCACACAGATTGTTTTTACTTTTTTTTTTTTAATAGAAAAAGAATATTTATGTAATTAATGATGTTCCTAAGGTGAAAGGGAGTGGTATAGTAGCTGAGAAAAGAATAATAATAATAATATATATACATATAATTGAAAGTGTTGTTTCGTGTGCTTTTTTATTTTTTCAGATTTTTCCCTTTCCTTTTTTTGTTCTTTCTCCATTTTCCTTTCAGAAATGGAAGGGAAGCTTAATTAAAACAACTTGTTCTGCAAGCAGCAGAGCTAATGAAAGCTTGTTTCCTGTGGGTTTTTGTCCTATATCCCCTGCTGTGATAACCTTACCTCCATTCTCATACCTCTGTGGCTGCCCTTGCTACCATACCCTCAATTCCCCAAAAGAACCACTCAAATAATTTTGACAATCTCTCCACTTCTCTGCTATATTCTTAAAAATCTACTCTGCACATGTGCTACTGTGTCCCCAGTTCCTTCCTAAACCACTGATTTTGTCAGAGGTTGTAGCAACTTCATTATCTTGGTGACTGGCCACCAGCCAGATAGTTCATGCATCTTTAAAATTGGTATTTAATCCTTACTCCAGTATCTTGCATCAATCTTAGAGAAGGCTATTCTGCAGAGACCCAAGGATTCAGGAAATAAATATAATTAAATGTAACTTTATTCTATGATGTTATAAATGCAAAAGAAACATGAGAAAAAATAATGTGAATGAAAATATGGAAAATATGTTCCAGAATAGCACCCCATAAGGGTTCACATCTATACTCAGACCCATTAAATATTTTACTGTGAAAAAATTTTGCAACTGCATTGGCACAGACAGCCCAGCTTTTGAGCCAGGCCTTGGGCCTGTTACAAAAATTACTACTGGAATCCCTGACAGGGTGAGGAAACCTGGAAACAAGAGCCTGAGAATTCAGTAGGTGGGCACTGAGCACTAAATCTGCATATATTTCAAAAGAAAAGTGTTTGTATCTGCAGAAGCAATAATCCAGAGTTTAAGAGCCCCTGTGCTCTGTGAATGAAGGGTATTTTGTATAGGGAGGCTCCTCGGAGCACAAGAGACATGGAGCTGCTTATGTGTCCATGTGTGAGGTGAGGGTGGAGCAGGACATGTTCATTTAAGAGATATTACTAGGATGCCTGGGTCAAACCCAACACACTGTTTCTTCCCTTGTTTTTTTTCTGAAGTACATGTAATTGTGCAGCTTTGACCCACCCCCACAGGATGGCTTTTCCTCAGAAGTGATGGCTCATTATATGCCTTCCAATTTCAAACAGCTAGGATAGGGTATGAGCCTGAGTGCAAATATTCAGCCCTTTCCAAAAACCCAGACCTTTTCAAGTGCTTTGCATCGGTCATCCAAAAAGCAAAGACACTGGCAGGCATTTTAAAAACAATTGCTTTAAAAACATTCTGGATGGGAGCGAGGGTGGCTGAAAAGAATCAGCCTGAACGTCATTGCAAGTCTCTGTAGTCACCCTCTGAGAATGCTCTTAGCAGATGTGAGCTCTTCCACTGCCTGTGTTTGAACACAACCCAAACCCTGTAAATCTCATTGGTATGGAACCTGCAGGTCCTGCAAATGGGCAGGAGACATGGAGGTAGGCTGAGGTTGCACTGATGGGCTTTCCTAGCACTCAGAAGCATAGCCAGCACAAGTTCATGTCTTTCTGCAAAAGCCCTCATTGCCATCTCATATGAAATAAACTTCTCCAAGAGTAACTGAGCTCCATCCACCACTAAGCAAAGAGAAAATACAGTATTGCCAAAATTAAACTATGGAGTACTTCCCAACCTTAACTGACCTTATTCATATGTATAAGCCAGTAGGTCATTCAGCAGATGCCTGCTCAGGGCTAAAACTCATCTTCTTCACCATGACTGATAACAGCCTTAATAACGTTGACCCAGTGTGCTGCACCCTGTTTCCAGCATTTTTGTTCTAGCCAGTGAATCTGCAGCACTTTGTGGCTAACTCCTGGTTAACCACCTAACAATTGTTTCCCTTTTAATGTAGGTAAGAAATACCTATTTCAAAGACAACAAATTAAAAGAAAAAGAATTATCTGTTTTAAGTAATGGGATGGAAGCTATAAAATTAAAATTTTAGGTCCTCATTGTTCACCTTCTTTTCATTAATTTACTTTAATCCATTTTATCATTTTGAGTTACCTCTTCCGGAGCCAAAAGTTACTCCAGTCAAGCTAGAAGAACAAAACGTGCATAGTAAACATGTGAAAGAACACATTTTTAAATTAATTTCTCTTGTCATCTCAGTAACATATACTTCCAGTGTTGGTCAGTAATTCTGAAACTGGATGGAAAAAGAAAGAGATGGGGAAAAGCTTTCTTCTGGGAGGTGGGCATGGAAGAAAAGGAAGAAGAAAGGGAAAAAAGAAAATATAAATCTTTAAGAGGTACTGGCCTAAATATAATCAGCTGATGTACAGAGACATAAAAATATCAGAAAAGACAGCTTTTCTGAAAACAGAAAGCTGAGAAAGAACACGAAGCAAAATTAGTACCATCAAGAAACAACATGAGTGAATTCTGGAAATATTTGTGGCATCTCTTACAATATTTATCACTCACATTAAGCCATCCAAGACAAGTGTCCAGAAAAAAAAAAAAAAAAAAAAAAAAAAAAAAAGGAAAACTGCTTGATTTCTATTTTTTTAGGAGAAACTTTGTTGTGAATGTTGCTAGGATATTATTTCTTTTTCTTCAGGGAAAGGCAAGAATTTCTTGATGTTTCTAAGAGCTGATCCTTGCATTAAAATTTATGCATCTCATAGATTAGCTAAAGTCGCTCGGATTTAATACATAAACCATTTTTCCAGAAGTAGTACTCTAGATAAAAATGGTCCCCTTACACCCATAGAGAATGTTTCATTGTTCTCTAATAATTAGATTATTTTTTTTTAAATGGACAGATAACAATGAATAACATATAGTGCAACAACTATTTAAAAGACAAGGTCTCCCAGTATAGCAGCTTACTGTGCAATAGAGAGAGACAACATGAAGACAGAGATAATCAACTTATGCAGCTAAGATTGCAAGGAGTGAATGACTGTACCATCAAGTCAGCCATTTCTGTGTGGCTGGGATCAGAGCCCTGGAGGGGCACCTTGCTCTTGCTTTGCACAGAATAAGCACACGGCTACTTGACTGAAAAGAGAGCAAAGCAGAGGAAAACCACAGAGCTTAGATAATTGCACTTGAAAAGAGAGGAATAGCAGGCAACCTGGGTGCACAGCTCAGAGATCAGATTCCTCCATGCTCTCCCCAGGTGCTCTGAGAGAGCAAGAAAAATTACAGATACAGCCAGAGGGAGAGTGCAGGGAAAGGGGCAAGAGAGGAACTGCCAAAAACAACCTTCCACAAGCTGCAGAATGAGTGATTGAGAAAACAGAGCCAGAGCACTACACATAAGGCCACATGTATGAATCTCAAACAGAGCAGTGAGTGGTGACTTCAAACTGCTGAGCTTTTTGTGGAGGGTGAGAAACCCCACTACCTCTTAGTTCTGGTATAACTATTCTTCCACTTGCCACATCTTATATCCTGCTGTAATTGTGTCTCAGTGAGCCATGCCCATGCTGCATATGTACTTTCCAGCCTGCCCATATGCTTCTTAAGTGGTGAGCTCATCTAAATCATCCCTCTCATTTCCCTCCTACAGAAACTATTCATGGCCCATCTATTTCTATTCTGACCAGATCACTGATGCTCCACAGGACTCTGTGGAGCCAACCCTACCAAGATAATTGTCAGATTTGGAATTGGTTAAGAAAAGCTTGTCACAAAAATATTTGCTTAGAAGAACCCAGGAGGTTCTCAAATTCTAGTGAACATCAGGTGATTGTTTTTGCCAACATGTGCCCTCAGTTCTTATGACATCGTTTTATACAGCTGTAGGCACAATGTGCATTGACATCTCCAAGACCATGCTAGGTTCAGTCTGTATCAGGCTGACAAAAGCTGACATGCAGAGATGCAGGTGAACTCAGGTTGTCATGTACAAGTCCATTCATGGACAGAAGTACTTGGCATACACAATGGGGGAACAAATTGTCAAAGGTGCTCATGGCCAAATTTCCAAATGCTCCGTTTCCACTGCAGAAGCCAGAACTTTAAAACATTTGCTAGGTCTCTAAATAATGGACTGTACTTTTATATAACTTCAACCCAAGTGGCTGAGGTCTCTGGACAGTGTGGCCATTCATTTAAATATCCAAAGAGGTAAAAAAAAGCCTTCTGAAAAATCACATCTAAAATGTGCTGGTTCAGAGCACTTGAAAAATGGGTATGAAAAAAAGTGAAAGAGTCTCAGGTACATTGAAAAAGACATGTTTAGAGATCTCCAAAACAATTTTAAGCATTTCTGATTCAAAGCAGCATGTATGTCTGTATTCAGCCTTTTCAGAAAAGTACCTTTTTGGTAGAGAACATAAACATTTTGTCTGGATGAGTGGAAGGTGTAGGTAGAATTAATTGACATTGTCAGAATTTTGATGGCAGCATGATTTTTTTTAAATAGGATTAGAACAGAAAGTCTTTATCCCACTCCAGCTATAACAACTACAGGAGCCTGTGATGTGCTTGAGCTACACAGATAAATATATCTACCAAAAGCAGGACTACATGCAGCAAGAGGCTTATGGGCCACAAAGACTTCCTTGCACCCACATAAATATGAGAGACTTCCCTGCCTCCAAAGTATAAAAGAAACAGTGACTATAACCAGACAGAGAAGAAACGACTTGAGTTCTCATCTGTACATGGCACTGAGCTGGAATTGAGAGAGACTGTCCCTTCCTTGTGCAGCAAAAGGGAAAAGAGATAATCAGATATATCACGCTACAGTATTGTGTGTGGGGAAGATAACTAACTAAGATACCTAAATGATTTTTTTTATTATTATTTTAATGGAGTGAAGTGTATTGTTTGGAGTGATCAAATGGGGTGTAGCTATGAATGATGGAACAAAATCTCAGGAAGGAAAATTCAAGATAACTATCAGGAAAAACTTCCTAATGGTGTGATATACAGCCTAATACTGTGGAATAATCTTCTAAGAGAAGAGGTGGAAGCCCAGCTGAATGAGTAATTTTAAAATTAGACTGTAGGAAACAATTCAACATTGGCAAGGGGAATGGACAAGATGACCTCATCAGCCTTTTCCATCTCATATTTCTATGGTTCTGAGGAAAGAGAACAATAAAAAGCCACTGCACAGAATCAGTCCCAGAGGGAGTTGCAATGGGATAAATGGGATCAGCTATTAAAAGATGTAGATTGCAAAAGAGACTGTGAATGAGGAAAAGTGGATGTGAGGAAAGATGAAGTCATTGATATGTTTAGAATGCAGACTTGGAGGCAATGATAGGCAAAGTTCTGGGCAAGGAATATAAAATCAGAACAGACCAGCTTCAAAGAGATAAAAGACAGCAGAGCATGAGGTAGGGAGGCTAGGCAATTTTACATGGAATATGTATTCACTTATCAGGTCCCAGGAGTGTGGCTCATACTCAGTAAGAGCCATCGAGTGTCAGGGCAATGCCATTTTTAATACTAAAAGACCATGTGAGAATGTAAGGGTGATACCTAGGTTTTTGGAAAGATAGCAATAAGGGTGTTATTCTTTAGCTTTAAAACCATGTATATCTGCTTGTCTCACCAGCATTTGCAACAACAAAGGAAGTCTCCACTCATTTCACTGGAGGGTTCAGGGTATAAGGATTTGTCTTCTGATCCACTGCCATCATGGACTGTTTTCTCAGTCACTACTGAGCAATTAAGCACATTAGGTTTTCCTTTTGCTCATACCATATATGAACCAGGCTCTTTAGTATTCATGGGAGAATAAAGTACTGCAAGAAAGAATAAGGTTCAGAATTCAGCTTCATCCAGCACAGGTAATTAAACAACTATATAATTATTTTCCTTTTGGGAGCTGAAAATAAACATCAGCTTTAAATAAACTGGTAATAAGACTACTCAAATTGTATTTGTAGAACTAAAAATATAATGTGTTTAGATCATTTTTGGAAGCGTTGGGAGTGATCTGTCCCTGATTTTTGCAAGTGGATTCATTGCTTATAATTAATCTACCCCATTTTCAGAAAACTCCCGAACAGTGTCTGTAATTTTTGGTGTATCACAGACCATAAGGTATTATTTCTGCTTATTGACTTGATGCCTGGATCTTTTTAGGCAGTAGCACAGCAAGTGACATGTAACAAACTTTATTGCGTAGATTTCATGAAAATTCCAAAATTTATAGGTGTTTTCATGAATACATAGTGACCTTTGGAGCAATTGCAGAAAACAAATATTGTCAGCCACACAAAGAAGTCAATCAATTGTGACCAACTTACACATAGATCAATTTCTCGAACTGGTTTCAAGACATAACTAAAATGTGGGTAATGAACTAAAAATCTTATATGGTTCAGTTAAAAACTCAGGGACCACATTAGAAAATTATGAATTCCTATAGTACTAGAAAGTGCTTTTGTCATAGTTGCTGAAATACCTTTCTAAATTGTAAGTCATAAGAGTCATTTTTCGTTGTATATCAAAGAATCACTTGTTTTAGGCAACACTAAAAGGACATGGTGCCTTTCAATCAAAATGTATGACTTCTAATATGGAAAAGTTTTCCCTTTAAATTAATGTCATCCAATACAGGAGATAGAAACTAAGTTTACAGAAAAAAAACATGGAAAGGGAACTTAATTCACAAAGAGTGACTTTACCATATTTATTTTATGTTTATTCTCAGGAGTACAACAATAATTACAAGTTTTATCAATTTAAACATAATGCAATGCATTGGGCTAAAAATGTAACCTACATAGCAATTGGCCTGAGAATAATAACCAATAGTTTCTGTAATATACCACAGGTATTATTTCATAAATAAGCTATGACAAATAAATTTGAAGTAGAAAAGTACTCCACCTCTACAGTCCCTTGCTCATAACTAAACAGTTGTTGAAATCTAGAGCCAAGTCCCAGTTTGTAGCAGGTGCAGAAATTCATTCCTAAATGAAAGAAAAGCTTATTTAAAGGAAGAACTACTTATTTAAAGCATACATTATGAAATACTATCATATGTATAAAAATATAATTTCTGTGATTTGTTATATCACGGGATATATATCTGAAATAGTTTCATTATATCTTAGACAACAGTCTTCAAAAGCCCTACAGTTAAACAGCATTTAAGATATGATTTACTTGCACATATTTGTCCATTTCTATTACACCTCTCTCTTCAGAATTACCTGATCTGTTTAGTTCCATCTCTGCTTTACCTGTGTGAAGCTGTTGATTCTAATGTCTATCATATTATTATTTATTACTGTTGTTTTTGCCAATTGTCACTATGAATGTTTTTTATTTGGACAAATGAAGATCTAGAAATCTATATACTGTATAAAGTCAGATAAAGTTTCTTCAGACATTTTCCAACATAACTAATAGAACATTATTTTATAATCCTTTTTTTTCAAATGAGTAACATCATTTTGAGGGCACTTAAATGAGGGAAGGTTGCTACCATCAACGAAGTTTAGAACACCTGTTCTTTAAAATGAGGTCTAAAAGGAGATGTAATAAAGCTAGCTATCAGCAGACACAAATTTGTACATGGGAGTTACAAGTGGACCCAGAAAATATGGGTTAATGCCAGAATACTGAATGACTGTGTCAAAATAAAATAAATAAATAAAAAGAAGAAGAAAGCACAGTAAAGAAAAGCAAACCCGTGTATTAAATGCAAGAAATGAACATGTGCTAAACAATGACTGGAGTTTATTTTTTTTTTCTACATTTTTCTATATTTTATGTATGATTTCATAAAAACATTCCTTTGTTTGATATGATTGTCTGAAAAAAATAATTACATCATAATGGACCATCTTAAAATACTTCCTAAACAAGTAAAGAATGAATTAATTTCACAGTAAGAGTACGCTAACAAAATTCATTACCAAAAGCTCTTTGAGGCCTGATTTTTTGAAGTGTTTTCTCTCTCTTACACCTACTGCCTGTAGACTGATGAGCCACTGGAATAAAAATGCCTGCTGAAATGAGTATGTTTTTCTTGAACTGAGATTTTCTAGCATGAAACAAAGTAGGGCCGCCATGTCACTGTTTAATTATTCAGCCCTTAAGCTATCTGTTAAAGTTCAGTGTAGTTACTGCCAAAGGGGATAATTTAGTGGTCTAAACCTCTGGTCTGAACAGACATCCTGGAACCATAAGGTTCAAATATTGGCAGAAAAGAGCAAGTTCTTCATCCTTCTGTGGTAGCTGTGTTTTACTGCTACACAGTTTATTGAGCAGGGGTCTTTAAGCTGTGTCCTCAAAACCCAGAGCTCATGTGAAAATTAAAACTCCCATGCTGCTTTCCATAAGACCATGAGCCTGTCCCAGTGTCATGGGCCAGAGTTTCCAATTCATCCACTGCTGTGTTTTATGCCGCTCGTTTGTCATCATTTACTGCAGGGATGGCTGCATTTCAGCAACACTGTACTGTGAAAAGAAAAGCACTGTGGGAGCCTTTGTGATGAAAACTGCTATGTTGAAGTAAATCACAATTATCATTAACACATATGTGAGCCACTTTAAATACATTCAGTCCAAACCACAGTTAGATCCACTGAAGACTAATCAAATTACCTACAATTTATAATCCTCAACTCACTCTGCAGAGTTTAGGGATTGTTTAGTACCTCATGTATTTAATGCTCAAGCCCTGTGGTGATATTGCCTATTATAGTGATTTAACACTGATCAATGCCCTCCTATTCCTGGCAATAACATCTATTAGTTAAAGAGAAAAGACTGTAAATATAGTTGGGGCATTTCTTGCTAATTTTTGTGTTAAAATTCTGTTGGTAAATATTCTTGTATGCTTTATATACACATTTTAAACTGTTTTCTGGCTGAAATCATATTCTGTCCCAATGAGGATATCTTCTATGTACCTATACATGAGTGACATGTATAGATGAGTCTGCTGACAAATAAATATTTAGAAGAATGTGCATAGACGTGCATACACGATGTTCATAATGCACTTATACCAAATAAATATGAGTACACTTTAAGTACTTCACAGGCTATATGTTCATGGGTCACTACAAGCAGTGCAGGAACAACCTCTAGGGTGGAAAGCAGGAGACATTCTGCACCAGCAGTGCTATACAGCTGTGTTTGTGAAAGGGGAAATGAAGCCTTCCAAATTAAACTGCTGTAAAATTTAGATAGGTAAAATTCAACTACAAGAGTTGAACTTGGCTGGTATTCTGAGACCTTAATCCTCACTCTTGCATAAGGTCCTGTCTGACCTTTACAGCAATAAATGGCTTGTATCTGGTTGTAGGTCTCATTCAGAAGATAATAATGTTCACCTTGCACAGCACTGCTCTGCCATTAGAACTTTAGTTAGATGCTTGCTTGTTCTGACTTCTTCTTGTAGCTCCATGGCTGTGCTTCGGTTTTCTTACTTCCATTCAATTCACATTTACTTTACTTGTCATCCCTGATGGCTTCAGAAAGTCCAAACAGACACAAAGCTGCTGTCAGTTATCTATTGCAGGAACCTGTTACAGGAAATGGTACGTGAGAGAAGAGCTGACAACAGCTTTTACAAGGCACAGGAATTCTCATCACACAGAACTGAGTCATAAGAATATACGTATCAACTGAATATATCTTATCCAAAAATCAATTTCTGAACACCATATAGTCCCAGAAAAAAAAAAAAATAATAATAATAATAAAAATAAAAATAAAAAGCTTATAAAACAGCTTGAGTGAAAGAATGGGGTAATACAAAGTCCTGCCAGAACTAAAGCTTTGCAAAACTGTTGAAGAAGTGAAGGCAACTTTAACAGTGCTCTGCTATGTGTCTGCAAGTAATGAACATCCATGAAATTAAGACAGTTATTTTCTCATAACAGCAGATTCTGGAAGACATCCCAAATAGTTTAGGTATAGGGGGATATACCTTGAGACTGCATTATAATAATTATCAAAGTAGCTACTCCTTCTGAAACTGATACATACAAGCTGTGTGTTCTTTCAGAGGAAAAGGAGAAAACATGGAAGACTTCCCAGAAAATGAAGAGCGGATGAACCAGTCTGGTAACACTAGGAAGAGCTTGTAGAGCTTGTCACAACTGAAAAGTGATTTTGGAGCCTAGAGCAAAACACCCAAGACACCTTTGATGAACCCATGCCAACACAGATGGATTTTGACAAATCACGGTTAACCTGGAAATCGGGTGGTCCAGACTGACAATTATATTGTTTCTAAAACACGAACATAAGCTTAATGATAAACTTGATGACAAACTTAATCTCACCACATAAAAAGACCTGAGTCAGAACTGCACATGCCCAGAGTATGGTCACTGGACATTTACAGATTCCAAAACTTTCAAAGGCCTGATGTTGCTCCATGTGCTTACAAGCATGACCTGTTGACCTTAGCAACATCACGTTTCTCATTTTTCTAATGACCTTAGGAATAAAATAAAAAGTAATATTAGAATTTACACAGCCGTTATATTCCTGGAAAGCACTTGGCCAGCACAGCTGTTTCTAGTACCTGAGAGCAACCCAACGGGAACAAAACTTTTTGGTTAGCAGAATGAGCCTGGCTCCCAGTATGGGAGATCTGCATTCATTTCTCAGCTCTAACACTAATAATAAGTGTGTTGGGCAACCCAATACCACATTCCTTTTTAAGCTGGGGAACAAAATTTCTCTCCTTCTTTACCCCTATTATTTTCCTTGTTTTTTACGTGTCTGCCACCTGGTCTGTGATCCCCAGGGACAGAAAGAGCATGTTTTGTGCTAGTGCAGTGCAGGGCACAGCAGAGCCTGTTTGTACTCCTGTAACAAACAAGAACACAACTGAAAGGACTAAGATGATACATTTTCAACTTAAATCAACAACCTCACTAGCAGTGCCTCCAGGAACATTTATCCACTGCCAGTAATTCCTCTTACCTGCCAGAATGTGTTCCACTGAATCTGGAAAGTGTTTCTTTTGAACTGGATGAACTGTGGAAATGCCTTTTTATTCGCCTACTTGCTACCTCAAAACTCTTGCTCTTTTGAACTGGATGTGTGAAAACAAACAAAAAGATCAAATAAACAAAATTTTGAATTAAATCTGTATGCTTTTTTTTTTTTTTCTAACCACCCTACCACCAGAAGAACTATCACATATTCCTTCCTGTTTGATTACAAGACATCACATCTCAACTGACCATTCAGGAAGGTTGCCCTAGGTACATAATGTGACTATTAAAGAGTAGGACATATGACAGCACTTTCACAAGCAAAGACAATCACAGCATCTTGTCAAAAGTATTTGCAAGTGCCTCTTCCTTAAGAGAAAAACATTTATAAAATGAATGTTGAAAATTCTCTATTTTTCAGAAATGTCTTCACAGTTTCACAGTTTATTCTGTTAACTTTTTTCCTAAATTTACTCATTAGTCTGGTCATTGTATCAGGCTGTCCTGCTCCATTGCAAGGCTGAGCTAATAGTTTATCAAGCTGCCATTCTCCACAATGGCTAGGAGGAGGGAGAAGGAAAGAAAGGGGAGCCAAGAGCTGAGGAGGAGGATGTAGTGGAATGAAAGATGATCAGGGAAGGGAAAGGGAGAGTCTGTTTTGTTAATGCTGTTCTGGCCACCTCTCATGTCTTCCTCTTGAATTTTTTAAGTTCTTCAGCTGCATGTATTTAGTTTTCTGGCTGCTTTTGTTTTTTGGCTACCCAGCCTCTCTCTTTGCATCTACTCACTTTTTTTAAAAAAAAAAAAAAAAAAAAAAAGAAATTTTCTTAAACTTTTCCGGCCACGTCTCTCTCACATTGTGTGGCCGCTTTTCTTAGCTTCCTTGCCAGGCTCTTAACCAGGGCTTCTTGGCTTAGACCTCCCCCTACTGCTAGATGCTGTTATCAAGCTTCAGAAAACTGAAGCATAATATGGGCATAGAGTATCAAACGTACTTACACAGGCAGTTAGGTATTTCATCTCCACTGTCAATGCATGGTGATGGGAACTGATCTGCCTGGCTTCCTTCTGATCTAACAGATCACACAGCAAAAATCTGTCTGGAGAAACCCAGTCCCTCAGAAAGCTCTACCTCTCCTGACAAATCAATACACAACAAGGGGTAGAGTAGCCAAGGCAAGACAGTTCCTAAAACACCCTCAGTGCCAGGGCAGAGTCCTTCAGAGTGCAACATGAGGCTCAAGGTAGCACACTCCAGGTGCTTTGCTATTGAGTTCTGTACTGGCTGGGTCTGGCTGGGATGTTAACTTTCCCTGCAGCAGCCCATACAGTGCTGCGCTCTGCACTTGTAGCTAGAACAGCAGTGGGATCACACCGGTGTTGTGTCTGCTGCTGAGAAGTGCTGGCACAGCATCAGGACTCTCTCTGACCCTCCTAGGGGGTGGGCAAAAAGTGAGAAAGAAACATCAGCAGGGCAGCTGACCTAAACCAACCAAAGGGATATTCCATACCATATGATGTCACACTCAGCAATAAAAGGTGGAAAAAGGAAGAAGAGGGGAGGGGTGGGCTCTCATTGCGAAAACATCTGTCCTCCTCCCAAACACCGGCTACGTGCGTTGAGGCCCTGCTTCAAGGACGTGGTCAAGCATCGCTCATTTGTGGGAAGTAGAGAGTAATTTCTTTCCTCTGTATTTCCACATAGCCTTTACTTGTTTTGTTTAGTTATTCCTTTTCCCCCTCCCTTTTCCCCTTTCCCTTTTTTCCCTTTAGTTGAATCGTTTAATAATAATATTTCCTTAATTATATATATATATATATATATATTTTTCCCCTCTTTAATTAAATCATCCTTATCTCAACCCGTAAGTTGTTCTTTCCTTTACTTCTTCCCCTCCTCATCTGAGGAGGGGGAGTGAGAGAGCGGTTGTGGTGTTCAACTGCCTAGCACGGTAAAACCACCACAAGTTCCTGGGATCCGTACTCTAGTCTAGGTATACAAGCTTGTGTAGACACGTGTTTATCCATCGATTAGCCAATTTATCTATAGAAGTTTTGAGGTTGTATAAAGTAAGGTCTATTCCTGTGATCCTTAGATATCTATACAACACCTCTGTAGGCACTTTATATACCAATCTGCATACAGAGTCTCAGAGTAGGAAAATGGGAATTACAAAATCAAGATTATAGAACTGGTTCCTGTATCACCACCTCATAACTCCAAAAGAATGCAATTCACCAATGTAATTAAATACAATCTTAATCTTAAACATACACTTTGGCATGAGAATGGCACTGTTCATTTCACTTGTAATGTTTGTTCTGAAGTGCAAACATTGTTCCTATTCCTATTCTAATGAAAGCAGCATAAAAAACATTTGTCCATTTGGGAAGGAGAACAAGAAAACAGAGACCCCCAATGCCAAAAAGCATATACATCCAAGCATATAATGGCAAATACATCCCAGAATGGAGAAGGGAGTGAGACTCCTCACTGTACTATGTAAAAAGAAGGCAAGAAGCGGATCAGCTCTGAACTGCTTATTCATCAGTACATATTCACAGACACACTAAATGCATATATTTTTTATGACTTGTACTGAGGATCTAAAGCATTAAAGGGTTCGGTTGTCCTTTATTGCTCCCACTTCATTCTCTAGGTCACTTAGCCAGAAAGCACTTGTAAAGCCTCAGCGGCTCTGCAGCAGAGTGTGGTCTACATAAGCCTTCTTCATTCATCAATACAAAGTCCTGGTCTGGGTGACTCCTTAAGAAAGCAAGGGCCCCTCCTGAGGATCTCCAAAGCTCATCAAGCTGCTCTTTCAGTCTGGAATATTCCTAAAACCCAGTCCTGCTCTTACCAAAGTCAGAGGCCAATAACCATTTGCAACGATGACTGAACCTTTGGTTAAAATTATTAATATATTTTAGAGGTCTGCTTATATCATTTGATCTTAAAGAACTAGCTAGCTGTACATTGTAAACAAAAGAGTCCTTCTATATACTCCTGAAGGTCAGCTACTTCTTGGACGGTCCTTAAAAGAGGCTTAACAGCATGCTGAAAAAGGAAGTAAAAATGAGTATGTCAGCTGAAATCAGGAAACTGGAGAATATTGGTAGAATACAATTATTTAAACTGGAATTCCTCCAGAACATTGTGATGATTATAAATCTGGATATTCTTGTAAGTCTTGTAAATGACTGAAACTCAGATGTGATAAATTATTCACCCATACAGTGGGATCATTTTTGAACACTGCAGTGCAAATTAGAGTGCTTACATATTACAAAGACTAGTATGTATCACTTTCTTCTCTTGCAATTCCTTTCTTTTGGCACTGCAGACACTCTTGCAGACAGGAAATTGAGCCACCAGTACCCCAAAAGACCTACAATCTCAATAGACAAGAGAAGATAAAAGATGGAAGAAGCCAAAGAAAGCTGAATTCAGGAATTTTATGAGGCTTGTTGTTTATTATTTGGTTTAGCTGTCTTATGATAGCAGCAATGGGGATCATACTTAGCTATAGTTATAGTTCAGCTCTCCTTATTCCCTTCAAAAATTAACCTCTCCAAGTGAGTCAACAAAGATGCGTTCCTTTAGAGCTAATTTGTACCCAAAAAAAAAAAAAATAAAGAGATAAAAAACTGTGTGTGGAAAAAATCCCTGACAAAAAAAAATAATAATAATGAAAGGGAAATTTTGCATGAAAAAGTAAAATACAATTTTTGTTGTAGTTGTCTTTTTGTTTGCTTGTATTTTGTTTTTTGTTTTACTTTGTTGTTGCTGTTGTTTTGTTTTGTTTTGTTTTCATTATGGTGAGTGTTCCCTAGCTTTTTTGTCAGTTTGAGTAAATTAGATTAACAAAGGCTTACTGAGAAGACATTTTAATTATCTCAGGACTGTTCAGCTTTCACAGTTCAGGGACTGCTCATCCACCAGATGAGAGGAAGAGGCAGCCCTCAGCACAAGGGCATGGACAGGTAAATGTGGATAAGTTAAGAGCAACAACCAAGTCAGCTGGCACCAAAACATTCAGAGGAGGTGTGTCAGCACCCTGAGGCCGATACCTTGGCATGTGTATCTCTTCTACAAAAATAAGGGAGCCTTGGTGGTATAAAGGACTGAACTTGGTAGAAGAGAGAATGGGTGTCCTGCACAGAGAACAGAACACCTACTCCAGCTGGAATAGCATGACCTTTGGAAATGTTGGAAAAATATATATCTCAAAGCAAAATATTTCAAGAAAGAAAAATCTGTAGAAATTTGCAGTCTGACACTGGCCCTTGAAAACAAGTTTTGGGAGTCAGATCTGTGGGACAAAAACCAGAAGAAAGTCCCAAACTCCTCTTGCAGTTCATCCATATAGCCATGAACAGACATTTCCTGTACATGTGTAGCAGGATGAAACTCTGTTTCTAGGTTTAATTCTACAAGATGTTTTTAAACTGCATTAAGGAAAACAAACTTCTAATGCACATTTCTAGCCAATCAAACAAGTCCATTGAACTCTTAGCAAAATATATGGATTTTAGCATTGTTTATCTATGTGGAGTTTAAAGGCACTTCTGAGTGATTTTTTACAATAAAAAACAATAAATACTTCTACCCAAGCTAAAGGTTTCATACTGAATACATGTCTTTCAGACAGCTGATCCAACTCTATTCTGCCAGCAAAGTGTCATTAAGGAATTGTTTTTAACATGCTGAAATGCATCTATCCCCTTGTCATTCCAAGGCCAGTCCAGTTTCCATTGAAGCTGATGGAAAGATTCCCTTTGATTTCCATAGAGATTGGCTTGTTTCATGTTATATTGCATGGCAAAGTTATTTTACTTTCCATTGAATAGAGACTGTGGTTCCAGTGCTGCTACTCTGACTTAGGGAAATTGACATTCATCTGAGGCTAAACACCACTGGCTTCACTTTTCTCTGACAAAGACACAAATTAGGAAGTCAATCTATGTACAGTTATACAAACAAGAAGACAGGAAGATCTTTCTATTCATTGAAAAAGGTACCTCATAAAGCCACAAATTCAACAAATTTTATTTTGTATAACTTATGGTCAAACATTAAGTAGATATTAATTAGTATCTTAACTCTTTTTTTTAATTGTAATCTTTAAATTGTAATTTATTTTAGGAGATAACAGTGTCACAAAAGGCGTTCTAGGGGTGGAAAAGGTGTTCTAGGGGCTGTTTACCTTTCAATTTTGAAGCTGAAACACTTAATGAGGGAACCTCATGAAATAAATATTGCCAAGAGAGCTCTGAATTCCACTTATTGTTCAGATGTTCCTCACATTTATTCTTTCAGGCTTTTCTAATTTTCCTATTAATATATATTATATATTTTGAGTTCTTCTCAGCTTAGATTTCCTTAAAAATTGAGACGTCATGTCAGATTTATATTATTCTTTTTACTTTCCACATCAACAAATTGCTGTCATTATAAGTGAAAGATTGTGATTCACAGCTATAAGAGAGCATAAGATGCAGACTAGAATAGGAAGAGAAAGAGCAGCATTTGGCAGCTGGACGTGATCTTTCCTTCAGCAGCATAAATCCATTTTCACACCATATCTATACAGATACTGATACTAAAAATCAAAAGAAAAGATGGGGGTGATTTTGTGACTGATTTGCACAGTGCAAATGGAGAAAATGGACTTATGTGTTCCATTCATCTCCACTAAATAATGCCTTTACAAAATCTTTTAAAGTTTATTCTCTGTACTGGTTTTAAAGTTCAAAACCCTTAAGAGACACTGTGTAAGCAGTAACCATGTGAACAGATTGTTCTTGAATGAATGCTAAGTCAGTGTTTCTTTCCATAACTGTTTCTTGTCATATTGCAAGATTAGCTTTGAAAGACGTTGAAATGGGACTGATAATGGTTATCACTGGAGTCTCCTTGATGACCTAAGTATACATTTAGTGGTCTTGCTTCTTGTGCAATTGATAACTACATAAATAAAATAAGCAAGATACCAGGCATGGTATTAATGTTCTGCTTTGCTGGCAGTGTCACTAGGAATGCAAATGATGATTAAACAGATATAAGCATTGCACTGTCCAGCTCTGGTGTTTCTCCTTCCAGGTTTGGATTTTGCATCTCTGTAGGGCAGTGTGGGAAAACTGGAGTTATTCTGAAGAAAGGCAAAGGATTTTAGTCTTCAAGTCTATGATTCTGTGATTCTTTTATAACCACTGCATTCATATACACATTTAATTAAAAAAAAAAAAAAAAAAAAAACACTCCTGAATAGGCCCATTCTAGAACAGCCCTTGTCACAAAGAGGCAACACCATGGAAGCTGTGCAGCTGATGTAGCCAAGGATCCCAGAACACACTGAACTGTAACTGAAGGTGTCATTAAGAGAGGGATTTTTGACTCTTGTCTGAGCTTAGGCCACTTGACTGCACAATTACTCTCACAGCTGTAAGCTGTACCTCTTTCAGAACTTCTCTACCATCTGCAGGAACATTCACCCAAGAAAGGCCACATCACAGTGACCATCTCTGCAATGGATCTGCAGAAGGGTCTATATCTGTTTATACCATCACACTGACAGGAATAATACAAGTCCAAAGACTCATAGATTCTTCAGGTGTGAAAGTTACCAGGCAAATGTGATTTGTAGATTTATCATCAAAGGATAAATCTGCACTGCAATAAGAAGCTGAGGACAAACAATACTCTTGCTTAGGACAGTAAATAGAGGAAGGGAAGTAAACAGAGCTGTCTGAAGCACTCATTTGGTTTTGTTCAAGTTCTTTTTATTCTTCCGTCCTTTTGGTGGACATAAGAGACCTAAAAACTGCTCGTGGAGGCCTGCGGAGTCTGGCCTCAGGTTTCACCCCAGGTGTTTCACTACTGCAGAAGAGGGAGTGTTTCAATAGCCCTGAATGCTGCCCTCCACCAGAATAGAGATCATGAAAACATGTCAGTAATTGCTTAGTCACAGATTAAGTTGCCCTAATTCCGTTCTGGAATACCTCAAAGTACACAAATTTTAATGAAAAGTTCAGCTTTCTTAACACCATTAGAGACAAACGTATCTGTGAATCTGAACCTTAATTCTGACGGAGATTACAATTTAGCAAGAACTTCTAGTCATTCAGGTACAAAACCCTTCAGTTTTTAAATCTGCAAATATTAGCATGTTTATAGCTTTTCCAAAAGCAAACAATTCCAGGAAAAAGAATAAGCAAAGGGTTGCTCTGAGCAAGAAGCTGCAGTCTTTCAGGAGCCTCCGAGTCTGTTTATGTGTGACGTTGTGGAACATACTGTGAATTATAATTGACAGTGCAGACTGTAAAATTATGGTCCCTTACTAATTGCTGTCTCTGTACACTTGAGCCATGAGGTATCATTTCTCAGGAAAATGCATTTCTCATCCTTTTAATCTGGAACCACTTTCATGTCCAACATAGGCTCCATTACATGCCAGTATTCTACCTCTTCCATGAGGATGATGTCCAGATGTCTCTGACTTACTGTCTGGGGTCCTCATGGGACAAAAGATACCAAACACTCAAGCCAAGAAATTCATTGTGAATGCAGAAGTATGACACCAATAAAACAAGCTTTAAACTACTCAGATATTTCTCAGGGCTGTTAATAATATATTGTAATGATAACCAATCTCATTAAGCACTTGGAAAACTATATGTTACTCACCTACCATAAAATGCAATTTTTCCCGTTGTAGTATTGTGTGTACTTTATGCCTTGCAGGAAAATAGCTTTGGTTGAGAGAAGAAGGCCTAGAGAAGTTTCATGGTTCTGTGACAGGATCAGTTGTCTGAGTCTAATTTTACCCAACAGTTGCATAAATGAATTTTTAAAACATGATCCATATTCTTAATGTCTAATCCAGAACTGTGCGGTTTCATGCAGGGCTAATCCCATGGAGTAATATATGACTTAAAGCCTTGGATCAGAAAACTACTGAATATCAGTTATACTAAAATTATGGTGTCTGAGGATAGCTAAAATAAATTGAAGAGAATGGCACACAAGCAAAGAAATAGGAAAGGCAGAAAAACAGTCAGTATGAAAAAGATTTTGTCCAAAACACTGAAATTCCCTAAAATGACATTTAAAGTCTTGGAACGAGGACAATGTTAGTTAAAGAAGGGGATTTTAATTAAAATCTCCACAACTGGCAAGCCCAAGAGAAGGAAAAGTTACATTTGTACACTTAAACAAGAAAATTAAGAGAATTGTCACAGAGACACAGAAATACTGGGGGACACACACAAAAAAAGTGCTGCAGCTAGCAGGAGCTGCCTCTCAGAAACGTGGCCCTGCCCTTCATGAAATCAGTCGATATTGCAACAGAAAGAGCACCCCAGGTGGAATGTTATCTACCCAAATGGGCTCCCAGGAGCTTCAGGGCTGTGCCTCCTGGTTTCTCCCACCTCTCTGCCTCATCTGGCAATAAGCAGTTGTCAACCCAATGTCGGTCCCCAGCTGAGTCTATATTAATGTGGCCAGGAACAAGAGCCGTAGTGGCTGAGCTAGCAGATGTTGACTCTTTCTGAGTGACTTTGGTACCCACTTCTGTTCTTCACAATCTCCTGCCATTGGTATCCTTACCCTTTAAGCATTTCAGGCACAGAGGCCTTTCCCTCATTGCTCTAGGTGACATGAAGATTTATTTTGTTGGCCACGCCTGTATTACACCAAGAGATGAATTTCCTACCCAACTCCAGTCTGCCTGTACCTTTCATTTGTATCATAAGGTATCAGCCAGACCCTATATATCTTTATTTTTGTGCAGGCACTAACTTCAAAAACAACAGAAAATTGCCTTCTGACTTAGCTCAGCAGAGACAAGAGTCTCAATCCTGTGCCTTGAGTCTCAATCCTTTCCGTCTCAATCCGTCTCAATCCTGAGTCTCAATCCTTTGCCTTGATGGCAAAGGTGATGCTGCTGTGGAACATATAGCATCTTGGAAGACAGACCTCTGCAGCAGTAACAACGGCCCCTATGCTCCAGCTTGGTCAGTGCTGACCCTTGCACGCTCATAGCCCCAGGATTTGTGTCAACAGACCCTTTTCCTCTGCCCTGCCCCCATGGTGTTGGGCTATGGGCTGCAAGAAGATAGCTGGTATGCTGCAGCAGGTAGGGAAGCAGACTCCCACTGAGCACCTGCTGGGCCAAGGAGTTGAGGATATGTTGCTGCAAAGGAGAGTCATCAACTGCCAGATGTGGGGGATGTTCTCCAGATGTCGGGGGAATGTCAGCCTCCCACAACTGGGAAAACTACTTACCAGCATAATGGCAGAGTCACATGTAGTCCCTTCCTTTCCCTCATATTTAGTCTTGCCAAAGCAATCCGCAAGTTCAAAACTGTCACTGAACTCAGACAAGAACGGGATGATTACAGAGTGCAGTAATAATCTGCATGTAAACCAAAGCACTTCCCATTATGTAATGCAATGGCACATAACATTGTGAGATTTTCACTGTGTTCTCCCACAGCTAGCAAGAGCCTGCTCATCTAGGGTGCCTTGGCTCTTCATCACATGCTAACCTCATATTTTGCCTCTGGAAGTCTTCAGTTGTGTCCTGAGTGTCAGTGCCAGCTAAGAAGGCAGATATTATGTTGCCCTAGGTTTCTGCTGAACTGATGTTCCAAGCCCTCTAAATGACACTTGTATCACAGCAAATGATCCTGTGCTTAGTTTTAGTAGATACATTTGACAGCCAAATCTACCACTGCTTTTTCTTTGGATCTTGTGATATATTATCCAAAGAGATAATCCACTGTGATAAATAAAACAAATGAGCGCCTCAACAGCTGGTTTCACTATTAAAGGCTGAAATCAGAGCTGAAGAAAACTTTATCTGCTATGACACAACATCTCTACAAACCCTGACAGATTTTTCCTGTTGTTCATATTTATATGATGAAAATAATCAACATGATTTTTTATATTAAAAAAAAAAGAAAGAAAAAAAAAAGAAAGTGAGAATCTCAGTCCAGCCTCAGCTTTTATTTCCAGATGTTCTTCTTTTTGTAACATGAAGCATAAGAACTCTTGTAAAGGGTCAAGATAAAGATGCATCTGACTCAGTCTCCTGACGTTAAAAGCAAATGGAAGAGAATATATAGAGAACATGTATATTATGGTACTTGACTTGTACTAGCCTCCTTATTTCTGGTGCATTCACTACTTATTACTCTTGTCTTTTTGGTACACCATTAGCCTTGCACACTATGTAAGATTCGGAATAATTATAAGATTAGGAATCTTGAATGGGTGGTATAAAGGAAAAATTATTTTCCATGAACATTTATAAAACACAAAAATGTAAAATCCAAGTATATAAACATTGTCCCAAATATTTTAAATCTTTTTTTACTAAAACTGAAGCAGGCAGACAAGATTATTGTAAATATATATATATACTTGAAATAAGGAGAGCCTTCACTTTCACTGCAGCTATTGTTCTTTCACTACAAATGCATACACCTCTACAGAAGTATTAACCCTTTGTCTTTGCAATTCAGTGTCTGTTTTTCTGATCATTTCCCATAATAAGAGCTATCTTCATGCCATATCTCTAAAAATAAAAGGCAAAATCCTTATTAACTGCAAAGGGAAATTTGCCACTGTAAAAACATAAGTTCTCAGGATATACAGATACATCGATCCAAACTCAGTGTCTGACTTGGTCTGTATTTGCAGGAAAGTAGCTGCACATTTGAAATAGTCATATTAAGTAACCCCAGATTTGTGACAGCATAGCTGGAATCAGAAACCTTTGTCTGGCTGACTCTAACGTGGATACACAGGGTGAGAACAGGTCTTCTGTTTTTATCTGAAGGGTTCTCTACTTACAGTATTAAATCCCACACAGTAGTATACATGTAGAAGGGAACACTGAAGGGCTGTGAAAAAAAAAAAAAAAAAAAAAAAAAAAAAAAAAAAAACTGGGTAGGTCTCTTAAAAATATATTGTGAAACTCAACATTCTAGGTTGAAAATACAAAATAATTTTTAAAATTATAAAATGGTCTCTGCTTATGAATTTTATCCTGCTGGAAACAAAAGAAACCACTATGTACACCTTATGGTAAGGTTTAAATAAACATTAGTTAAAAAAGCAAAAGTGTGGTCTCTTTTATTGCCAATTACAGGTTTACAAAGTGAAACAGGGAAAAGTAATACTATAGCCAAAACAGACTTCCAGAGAGCCCTCCAGAGTCTTACTTGCTGTTCACTGGACTAACATTAGTTATATTTTTATACCACAAGAATGGGCAAGGAGTATTATTAGGGTTTTGGTAGCTTTATGATCAGCTTCATATTCAAGGTATTTTCTTCCAGAAATCTACAATTTTATATGCAATCCTTAAGGAATATATCAATGAATTGGAAGAAGCAATAGTAGTATTTGTGAGGAAAAGAAAAAAGGGAGGCTCAGGGTCACTCTAGAAGTCAGATATAGCTGTAAAATGTGGTTCAACACATTCAAAGTAAGTTGCTGGCTTTCTGCTCCCTGTGTTCCAGGAAGAGAGCATTCTTTGGCAGGCAATTCATTCAGAGGTTTCAATTTATGGGAAAGAGGCTTGCCTCAAAGAGGTTATTTTTCTTATTTGACCAAAGTTTGCTGGTTTCCATCATTAGACATTTTCACCTCAAAATAAATAAATAAATAAATAGAAATAAAAAGTTTGAATTTCAAGAGGTTTGTTTCCATCCACATAACAGGGAGTTCCTGAGCTTTTGTGTCAAAAGGTGCTCTTAGAGAAAAGTGTAATCTACATAGAAAATATCTCAAAAATGTCAGAAAATAAACATACACAAGACTTAACCAGATGTTTGGGATCTTTCAGGATGCCCTTGCTGATCTTGCTGTTGTAGCAGCAAAGCCAGGGGTGCCCGGGTAAGCCAGGGCCATTTGCTGGCTACATTTTGCACATGGAAGCAAAGGGAACTCTGAATTATCCAAGGCTGTACCATCCTCACAACAGAATTCACAGCTGAACCGACATTTCCTGAGTAGCAATCCAGTGCTTTTAACCACAAAAGACAATAAAATATAATGGGCCAGATTTTCTGATTTAGGAGACTAAACCTCAGTTTTGCCAGTCTTACATTGTCTAAAGATCTGCTTCAATACACACTCACTGTGAGACTTCTATAACATATAACAGTTCTTGGCCTTTCTGGTTTCCTATCTCAGATGTCTGATTTTTTCAAGAGTGTTTTCCACTAAAAGAGGTATTGTGGATTTTCCAGAGTTAGTGTGCAATCATGCCATTCACTTAGCAATGGAACATAATTTGCCATCAGGATTTACATGAGGTAATGCCATCTGCATCACATCTCTTTTGCTGTGGAGAAATCTCTAAAATGCAATTTGAGGTCAAGATTGCAAGGATTAAGATTACTGCTTCTTTTAAGTACACTATAAAGACGGAAACTTTAAGTGGGCTTATAAAATGGAAGGATCCTTTTGTCAGGCCATATTTTCAGCACATTGCCTGTTATTGCCTAGAAGAGTATTTAAAAATGAAGTAAATGCCCACCATACTATTCCTTGATGTATGTACCACTTGTTTTCTTTCTATTTGCTTGCTTTCATTTATGAATCTCTATACCTGATCTTATAAACATTTCTGACATTGTACTGGGTCTGGCTGGCATGGAGTTAACTTTCCCTGCAGCAGCCCATACATTGCTGTGCTAGAACAGCTGTACTAGAACAGCACTGGTATCACACCAGTGTTTTGTCTACTGGTGAGCAGTGCTGGCACAGCATCAGGACTCTCTCTGACCCACCCCGAGCCAGCAGGCTGGGGTGGGCAAGAGGTGGAAAGGGAACATCATCAGGGCAGCTGACCTAAACCAACCAAAGGGATATTCCATACCATGTGGTGTTACACTCAGCAATAAAAGGTGGGAAAAGGACAGGAGAGGGAAGGGGTGGGCTCTCATTATGACATTTGTCTGTCCTCCCAAACAACAGCTATGCATATTGAAGCTATGCATATTGAAGCCCTGCTTAGGGACACGGTCAAGCATTGCATGTCAGTGGGAAGTAAAGAGTAATTTCTTTCCTTTCTGTGCTCTACATGGGCTTTGCTTGTTTGTTTTTTATGTTTTTTTTTTCCCCTCTTCCTTTTCCCTTTAATTAAATTATCTTTATCTCAACCCATGAGTTTGTTTTTGTTTTTTTCTTTACAGCATACTTTCTTCTCTCCCTCGTCTTCTAAGGAGAAAGAGTGAATGACTGCTTGTAGTGGAGTTCAGCTGCCCAGAAAGGTAAAAACACCACAGACACCAATATCATATTTTGAATACCAAGGCAAGGTGAACACCCATTAAATTTAGACATTTACATTGTGCATATCTCAGTTTGGTCATTTGTCCTCCCGAATTACACACTGTTTTTGTCTCATCTTTTGAACAAATTTTGATATAGGATGTAGGAAACCTCTAGGGTGGATTTGTTTTTCTCAGAAAGGAGAACATACAAGCCTCTAACAATTCATATGGATACCTGATAGTGGGAAGGATTAAGCAGCCTCATCCACAGGAAGTGCTCAGCACTTCCCAGAAATGGGTGTGCTGGTATCTAAATCCAGATTTTCTCTCTGTGCCTGATGTCTGTGTTTGTGGCAGTGTCAACACTTATCTGCAGCTTTATTTGACTCAGGGCAATACTAGTATCTCTTAATTCTGCAGGATCTGAATTTAACCATGATGCCAATAGAGTTATTGGCATATATAAGATCATGATTTGCTATGGATTTGATGTATTTCTCTTTATTTCATTCTCAGTTTGTGCTTAAAGCCCATCCTCTCTGAGTAAGAATGAGCCGAGGCTGCTGGAGGATTGAAGGGGAGTGGCTTGGCTTTTCTGCCTCTCTGATCTTTATTTTCCCAGGTATTCTTCTCTTGGTCATCTCACTAGTTGCTTGTACCACGTTGTCTGAGGGTATCATTAATGTGTTGTTTTTTTCCATCCAATTCTTCTGTTAGGACCCCCATTTTTTCATTTTTGAGAACTGAAGCACTGAAACTCAAGTAACCTAAGCCATGTTACAAGTAAGTCTGGCTCAGGGGTAGCAAACAGAACTGATGTCCACAGAGAAGGTAAAAGGGTCCATTGGGCCACTTATGTAGACTGCACAAGATGAGGAGCCTGGGCTGAACATCCTATCATCTTGAAACAATGCAGTAACAGAACTGCCTCTGTATTAGTGGGGGTGCACATCAACATACACAAAAAGATATTTGTAATGCCTGTATTTGTAGGACTGTCCATTTTTCAGATGGGCTCTAGAACACTTTTCTTACTAATAGGACAGAGAAAGAACATTGAAAATAACATTTTAAAAAAAATGTGCTTTGGTGAATTCTTTTTACACCATCAGAGAAACTCCACGGGTGGTGGACTAAGTGGCAAGTCTCTAGACTTTCACATCACTAGTCCGTAAACTCTCCATTTGGCAAAGGAGCAGAGACATCTGCTGAAATTGAGAAATTCTTATTTGCTGAGTTCAGAATAGAGAAACCTGCAGCTAATCAATGACACCATTACCACCATCATCACCCATAGCTGCCAATGAAGCCCATATGAGTTCAGGGTCAGGGTTTCAAAGACCTCATGATAACAGAGATAAACACTGAGGAAAAAAAAAAAAAAAAAAAAAAAAAAGATGAGAGACTTTAGGAATCATGGGTCAAAGATTAAGTAGAGATCCTTCTAGTCATAAATAAAGAAATAAGTAAATTCTTCCTGATGTGAGTCTGAGTAATGAGAAGCAGAAAAATCTCCATATTGCCCAAATTAAAAGTACATGAAGCTTATTAATTCCTTTTACTATCATCTATGTCAGCGAGCTGGATCAAAACAAAATTACTGTTTCTGAGTATGTTGTCTTTGGATCTTGTAGTCACACCCACTGAAAGGGACAGCAATGCACAGCTGTATCAGAAATCTCCAACAGTTTGAACAGGTGGTAACTTCTAGCACATCCAGTCATTTGTGCACCAGCATAAATGATTATCCAAGGTGTAATGCAACAGTGGAACTGTTCTTACATGCATACACAGTATCATCAAGAAGCAGGTAAGATGCACAAGACAGATTTAGAGTTACCATCTTTTTCAGAACTTGCAAGTAAAGACATGTTTTAAACATTTGAGATAAAATCCAGCACAGAATAGTTCAGAACGCGTTTTTCTTTGTATTTCAGAACCTATTTATTTTTTAAAATATACTCTGATTGTCTCTGCTATGACCTCTTTCCAGGAAACTAAGTCATTCCCTCATGTACTTTGAAACAAGACTACACAGTACTCTGCTGGTGCCCAAGAGTTAAAAATTAAAACAAACTGGGAAAAAGCTGAGCAGTGAATCTGCAGAACAAAAGTGGTACTTAAACTCCTTGCCCTTCCACAAGTCACTCTGTGAGTAACAAGGGCAATGGCACCCCATAGCACTATTAAAACACTGGTTGTTTATTTCAGGCTGTCATGAAATGCTAGAGTAAACTGGGAGTAAGGCCGGAATCAGACCCAAATTCTTGATGCAATCTCTAAATTGATCCATCTGTAGTTTAGTCATTACTTACTTGCTTTGGCTTGTAAAAGTCCTATTTGCCACTAAAAATGGCTTATAACTTCTAAGGATACAAATATTTATTGCCTCAGTAGGCCAAATGCATTATACATGTTCCTTGGGCTTCTCCTACAAGGAGACGTGAACTACTTTCTTTGTGCTTTTGAAATGAGATTGGAAATGTCCTTTTAACTATTATTTTTATGATTGCAGTCATTTCTGATAAAGGGCTGAGAGGATGCCAAGGGGGCTTAGACATCTTTTATCATTCCTTCAACATATGCTCATCAGCAGCCTCAGGGCAGGGAAGAGCAAGGCAGCAAACCCATAGGAGCCAGTCAACAGGCAGAACCCCGGCACTGCCTAAGCACTGTGTGTACCTTCCTCAGAGCTTTAGAGCTCCTATAGGACTGTCAGAAATTCCTAACTCAGCAACAAGTGTCCCTATGTCCTGGAAACACCTTTAAGCTCCACAGTGGTCACTGGAAACTCAGATTTCTCAGGGCACATTGCTGCTGCAGAATGTATGTGGTGCTGAGGAGCTCAATCAGATTCTGGCTGGTTTTAGCCTTACAGCAGGTCTAACCAGTGTTGAGTGCTGAACAGGCTCACAGTGACTATGTTGTTTCCAAATACTTATTTGTTTCTGACCAGGCTGGCCCATGTTGTGGGGACCTACCTACCAGCCAGTGCAGAGCTCCACACTTCTCATTTGACTGCACTGCTCTTTGTCCCTTGCATAAGCCCTGCCTCACATTTTGAGCACCTCATTTAAATAAAGACTGACTAAATCGGTTTTGCTCTCTTGTAATGACACACGCATGATTACGTGCCTGGCAAATTTTCACTGGATACACACAGAGGGAGTGAAATGTGTAAGTGCTTTTTCCTACTGTGCATATGATGAGGTATTACAGAACTAGGATGCTCAGTTGAAAGCAAGGCTCTGGTTCAAAGGAAATGCAGGTGGTTTCGATTGTTTCTGTAGACCAGAATGCCTGCTTAATAAGAACAAGCAAGTACATGCAGAATTCAGAGGATCAACAAACTGTTCTCATTAAAGGCTTTCTACCATAATGTGCTTACAGACACATGCACACAAAATTAAAGAAATGTCACAACATAAAAATGTGGACTATCAGCTATTGTATTTCAGTTCACTCGGGGATAATTGATCAAGCAGTACATTCTTTAGTGATGTAATGTAAGAAAACTACCTCCTAATTGGCAAGGGTAAGTAAATAATATGACTAGAAGAACAATACACAGTGTAGATGCAATTGAGAGTGTATGTGTTCTGTTTACCAGGCCACCATGAAGGTCAATTACTTTGGTCAGCCATTTTTCCATAGTTTTAATATAGCTCTCTAAGCAGTAAAAAAATCTTATTTTTCCACAGCTGCCACCTGCCTGGAGTACAGTAGACATGTCTTAATTGGCATCTATTCTTACTGGAAATAATGTACTAGCTACAAGGTGGTCTTGATTATAGGGGACTAGAAGGAATATATTGTTTGGAAGTTGTATTCTATTTAACATCTTTGCCAATGACCTGGACTGGGTGATGGAGCACACCCTCATCAAGCCTGCAGATGATGCTAAAGTTTGGTGGGAACAGCCAATAAGCTTAAGAGCACGGCTGACATTCAGAAAGACTGAAACAGGCTGGAGGAACTAGCCAAAGGGAATTTTATGAAATTCAAGGACAGAGTCCCACACCTGGGAAGAAAGACCCCTTGCAGTCAGTCCTGACTGGGGACCAACTGGCTGGGAAGCAGCTGTGCTAAAAGAGGTCTGTGAGTCTCAGCAGAGCACAGACAGGGTGCCCTGGCAGCAAAAACAGTCAACATCCTGGGCTTTATCAACAGGATCTGTTACTGAGGAAAGGGAATATCTACTCAGCCTTTCTTAGACACCATCTAGAACATTGAGTCTACTGTTGGTACACCCAGAATAAAGACTTTAATTAACTGTCCATGAAGACACTCAAGATGCAGAACAGGTTGCCAGAGAGGTTTTACAGTCTCTATACTTGAAGGTTTTCAGCTAGATGAAGCTCTGCTCTGACTTCATAGCTGACATTGACCTCTTCTGAGTGGGATATTGGATGAAAGACCTCCTTACGTCCCTTCCAGCCTGATTTGTTCTATGATTCTGCAATTCTGTGAATTAGTACCAGGCAGTTTTTTTCTTTTTTTTTTTTCAACTGATCTAAAAAGAATGATGTCAAACAAATGCTTAAGTGATCTCTGGATGCACTAGAACACCTGAAGAAGAGGTAAGAAGATGAAATAAAACAAAAAGAGGTATCAGTTCTTACCATCAATGCAACATTTTCTGCCTTTATGTATATTCTACTTGGGATGCAATGCAAATGAGAATTTTTAGCCTAACCTGTTCTTTAACACATCTAAGAAAAGAGAACAGAGTGTCCTTGAGAAATATATACATAGGCTCAAATGTCCTCACCATTAAAACCAGTTCCTTAATCACTAACCTAAATACATTCCTGCAATTTTAGTCAATCTCTTAATGTCTTACCTACTGTAGACACGAGGCCAGATTAACCCCTTTCTGTCTGCCTTTTCCTTATTTGAAGATTATTGCAAAGTCTTCCAAACCCATCTCTTCCAAATTTTCCTCTTAATTCATAATTCTAGGCCTCTAATAGCCTTGAATTTCTTTTCACCTTATCACGTTTGCCTGTCCTGAAGCGTGGTGTTGAGATTTTACCAGTGTTGAGTAGGGAAAAAAGATTTCATATGTCTGGTAGTCTGTACATCTGCTCATAGTTTCCAGTATGACACTTGATTATTCTAATGTAGTGTGTCTCTCTGAGAGTGGCCAAATAACAAGACACTGCAGACGAAGTTGGAAGAAGCACCCAGGAGGAAAGTCTGAAATTATCTTTTTGCTATATTTGGACTGAGTCTAATATCTTATAGTCAGGATGAATTTAGATAACATAAGGAAGGTCCCACTCCACTTTCTCTCCTTTCTTTTCCTCTCCTCACTCATTCCTTTTCCTAATTCTGCTCTTATCTGTGGGAATCCCACCTGTCCCCCTTGCTGCCTTCCTTTAACTGCCCAGTAAGGCATTTCAACTAAGAAAATCAGAAGATGCTATTTGCTTTGTTTACTACTTTAGTTTTCCTCTGTATTTACAAGTAGACATGGCTACCTGTGCAACCTAAACCAGAGCAAAAGGTGGGCAGAAGTGTGAAGGTGAGAAAGACTGAAAGGGAGTAGGATATTTTTTGTCTGTCTACCATAAAAAGTGTGTGTCCTGTCTCAACATTCCTGGGGTGAAGAGCTTCCAGTGAGTGCTCAGTAAGTTTCACAACATTCCTATAGAGCATCTCTTCGTCTTTAGCAGAGGAGTAAAGCAAAGTCCAGAAAGAAACTTGCTCAAGGAAATTAAGCAAGGTAGGAGGAAAGCCGGAAATAGGACTATGTTTAAAGCTTCCCATTCTAGCTACTTATTTTCTGCTTTATCTCCACAGCTCATTTCTCATAGCAGTGCTGCTTCACAAATTTACAACATCTGAGGCATCAAAGGTTTTAAATACTACTACTGCAAATCATGTCCTTAAATATAAAATATGCCAATAATGTGGATTTTGTCCAAACTGGGCTGAAGAGATCAAAGGGCATATACAATAAGAGAGGTAAATATTTAAAACCTAGGCAACGCAATATCTCTTACATTTCTGGCCCCCATAAGAGAATTCCCAAATGATGGGCAACACGTCAGCTTTCAAAACAGAGCAAGCTGTAACATTATTGAAAAATTAAAGGAACAGGCAAAATATGGGGAAAAAATGGAAAATATTCAGGCCTGATCCTTTGAAGAAGACTTCCCATCCTGTCAGCACTAGCGTGAAGCAAGATTGGTCTGGAGCTTACAGGATTCATGCATTAGCCTCTATAACCAGGATGTGCAAAGACACATAGGAGATCTGCTTACCAAATGGTCTTAAAGCCTCAGCCTCAAATCTAGTCAAAAGTCACTTATCTCTGTCAACTGTTTGTACATCCCTAGATAAAGTGATTAGAAAATCTGTTACATGGGTTTGATTTGCCTTTTCCCTCTGTTTCAAAAACAAAGGGAGACACAAGTTACCCTCTTTTTCCTACCTTTGGCCTAGCCTAGGCCAGCAGGCATTAGGAAAGGTCTTGGGACTTCTTCCACCTGTGCCACATATTTGTCAGGTGTTATTTGTAAGCAGGATCTTTGGGGAGTGGGTTTTGTTGCTGAACCACTACCTTCGTGTAGGAGAAGAACCCTCCAGGGCCAGACCCACCAGCTTTGGGTGGGGTTCAACCACCAGAGCTGGGCCCAAAGTCTTGGCCTTGCCCCAGCTGCAAATTCAAACACATAGTTGCTGATGTACTAATATCCCACATTAATAGAAGTAAATCTATGCTAAATATATATATATATATATATATATATATATATCCTCTCTTAAAATTCTGCTTCTAGTAACCAAGCTAAATATGACATAAATACCCTGGACAAATGTGTAGCTCTGGAAATACTGAAATCCTGGCCCCATGACATGGCTGCTGGGATTCCTGCCATTCACTAAAATGTTAAGCTGGGAAACACTTTGTCCAATTACTAAAAAACAATGAAGATATAAAGGAATTATAACCTAAAAACAGAGGTGTTGAAAGAAAGAAAACAGACCCACGTAATAAACAATATTGTTTTAATTAAGGCAGCAGAGAAAAACGTCCACAAGCTTGGATGCCCTTAGTGTGCGTGTGAGCACGCATGCTTCTCTTGGGAGCGGTTTCTGCCCGGGTCCAAAAACAGGTGTCAGAGACACTAGGGACATAAACATCAGCTCTGCTGCTCCAACGCTGCTACAGAGAGCAGTCCTGGCACCACTCCTGACGTGTATTCATGGCCTAGACCCCATCTGCAAAAACCACATCTGGTTGTGTGTGGAGGGTGGACACTGAGATGGGCTTTTGTGCTCTGAACTTCTGAACTCTGTAGGGTATGGTCTTGGATACCCACACTTCAGTTGTTTGTGAAGAGACATTTATTGAGCTCCATCCTGAAAGAAACCACAAGACATTCTGAAGGGCAAAACTCAGCAGCTAAAAATATTCCTCCAGAATTAGATATGATGAGAAAAGCTTCAAGATTTAGGCAGATGCATGTTTCCAAAAGCAGTATTTTGTTCTTCAGCTCTCAAAAAGTAGTATTTTAGTGTTTTGGTAATTGGTACAAAAATGCATTCAGCCCCCCGTTGCATAATATCCAAATGATCAAAGGAGAGTTTCTGCTTTTCCTTTTCAGGTGATAACTAACAGCAATAGCATGTTTGGTAGCTCACATTTCTCAAACAGGAATCTCCAGCATGCTTGTGAGTGATGTTTGCTGGAAAGGTGAATAAACAGATACGTCAGAAAAATGATGCAGAGAGACCAAACAAGAGGGGAAAAAAAAATAAAAAAAAATAAGAAAAAAAAAAAATCTTGGGATTTTTTATGTGTTTAACTTTGAAATTATGTGACTACAAAGACACATGATTCTTTTCCTTTGCCCGGTGGTTTCTGACCATCTCAGGAATACCTGCAGTACATTTAGAAGTTTTTCTTTCATACACATGGAGTCCAGAAACTTACTTTAAAACAAACTGCAGGAATTTTAAGATCACTCTAATGCTGCAACAGAGGATCTATGGCCACTCACTCTTTTCACCCTTACCTTTACTGCAACAATATCCACATACTCTTTCACTGGTTTTTTGCATTTTCCCATGTTCAGCTAGTTTTTCAACATGCTCCCCTCCTAGTCTGCACTGGAGGACCAACTTTCTTCACATAAGTTTTCTGTTTATTGTTTCCCTCCAGTCCCCCAGATGTCACTTTCTATGACTTGTGTATCACTGCAGGAAAATATTCCTATTACCCTTAGCCATGGGCCACTTTGAAAGGCCGTTCTTTATCCAGAAGAGACTGCAATATGCATCTGATTTTACATGTAGTAGAACTGGGCAGTTTGGAGAAAATCTGTCTGGCAGGCATGCATGCCTTCTTTTAACAAAACAAACTGCCCGTGTTCACCATGAGCACATGCCCAAAGCAAGTGCTGTTAAAAAGTAAGGAGAATTTTAATAAGAGGAGAGAAATGAAGGCAGCCAGGAAAAACACAGCTTCTTAATTTTGCTGCAAACTATTCTCCAAACCTCCCTTCTCCCAAACCACCTAGATCAAACAATCAGTATGCAGCTTTCACTATGCTGGGTCAATAGGAGCAAACATCCAACTGTGCCTGGCATGCAGGTGTTTGGGTTATGTTTTGCCAACTACAGGTGGACTGATTGATGTGGTAGTTTTTTTCTTGGGAAGGGGGACATGCAGGAAAGAAGGTGAGGGAACAGGCCTGGGTTGGGCATGTTGTGCAAAGCTTACCATCTACTGCAATTGCAAACTTCCCTTACAGAAACAGTGCTGTATCAAGAGTCCCTTTCTCATTTCCCTGCCCTACCCTGATTACTGGGCAATCTGACACTTTTCCACTACTTGGAGTTTACCTCTGAAGTGCAGTTCACTTTGGGTGGGATTAGGTGGACACATAAACGTGCTTGTTAGCAAAAATCCTTTGAAATACATCCTCAGCTCTGTAGCCCTTCTCAGACACTTAGGCATTCAGGAAGAGCAGGCCAGATTGCCGTGGGCAGGGGTTCCACTCAGCACATGGCAGAGGAAGCAGCTATTGTCCTAGATTGCTTATTGCTGCCTGGATTTTTTCTATGGTTTTAGTTTAAGTAACAACAGTTAATTCCTCTTGAGTTCCTTTCTGCCTTATCATTTCTCAGCAATATGTTAGAAACTGACTGTATCTGAGAATTTCCATCTATTGACATCAGTGAGAGGGTTAAATCTCTTCACTGACTTTAAACCTGAAATGTTTGTATGTTTGATGAAAATTAATGAAATTCTCCTGGTGCAGCTGTAATTCTGAGTTAATTGAACAACTCTGCACCTCCCTGCTAACATTTCCTCTGAACATTGCCGCAGTAATGAGTCCCTGCCCCAAGGATTCCCTTTTGACTTTTTCAGAAATTAAGTTTAGTTGATGAATTAGCAACTAACAATTAAAAATTAGCAAAAGGGCTCAATTCAGACTTCTATGAGGTATGCACCACACAGTAACATGAAGAGGAGTAATGTGTCCTTGGCATTAGACACTGGGTATGCATGAACTTCTCTCCAAAAGTGGTTCTATTTTCAAAAGTAAGCTCTGTAGCAACTTCTAGCTCTTCAGATGATCAAACAGGGTAATAAAATGATACACATTGACATCAATCACCATTATCAGTGCCCAATTCAATATGTTCATATTCCCTGGAATATAGAATACATTTTGCATACACTTTCTGTCCTTAGCCGGTGTGGAGCAGTGTTCTCCAAAGGAATGCCACTATCTCCCGGTGTGCTGGAGCAACTTCCACAGTTCTCTGTCTTCTCTCTTCCCTTCCAGGTCACTGTCTTCCCCTTTCAATCGGTGCACTCTCTCCTCTGCTCCCACAGAAGGCAGGGAGGATGTTGGCAGCCCTGCTTACCTGCAGCTCTCCAGCAGAAGGGGCAACTTCATGCAAGCCAACTCTACTTAGCTTTTTAATGTACAAAAGCCAAAGTAGTAAAGCCATGGTATGGGCACAGCTCTCAAGACCAAATCTGCTGTTTGCGTGCTGCGCTGCCAGTACTTTTATGTCAATTAATGCTTTTCTGCAGTCAGGTGTTTTTCATTAGCAAGAAAAGAGAGATTCCAGGTGAGGATTTTATAAATGTGTTGACAAATGCCAACATTTTTTATTCAAGTTATGATTGAAATGATTGTAACCTCCTAGGGAAAATGCTAGGAATGCTCTTGATGTGGTTAGCAGGGGGAAAGAATGACTGAAGTTGCCAGAATGAACTCTTTGATTCTGCAGAAAACTGGACACCAGGCCAGAAGGTAGTTTGTTCACATACACATTGTGGATACACAGCTTAGCACAGTGTGCTGTGTATACAGTTTTATAACTGAACAACAGAGGTGACATTCTGATCCAGGTTACATTTTAAGCTAAATGCTTACAACCACTTTCCACACCCTGAAGTCCTAACCTTCTGATATAGATACTATTACATATTTTCTGCAGGTTCTTCTTCTCATCAGTAACAGAGCACCAAGAAACAGGACTGGCACTTGTCAAATGCTTCTACCATCTTTCCTTTAAGATACATGCATACTTAACATGCATGTCTTTATGTTGCACAAGGAGACAAAGAATTGTACCTTTCATTTAGAGCTGATATTCATATGTTTTTTGATATCCCCAAGTTCTTGTTTGACTTACAGATCCAGTCAAGACCTCTGTTTTGTGTTGTACTATATGCAGCCCTTGCATACATTACTGGGAGTGGGTGTGTAGTTTTACCTAATAATTGAACCTATTCCTTGAACTGGCTCACAGGGAAGCTCTAACTGTGTGAAATGATCTTCTGCTCAAACAGAGGCATAGAAATGGTAACACTAATCTCATCCTGACTCTCTCATATCACAAAGCAGTACCATTGCTCAGATAGTGTAATACCTCATCTGGAAGTTGTATTGAAAACTCTAGTAAGTTTAAGAAACAGCAGACCAAGAATTTATATGTAGGCTGCACCAAAATGGAGGATTCCTTCTCTAACCCAAAAAAGCTCCCTTATTTTGTCTTTCTTTTACACTGATTTTTATGCATTTATAAAAATGTTCTATTATGACCCATCAAGTTTAGAGCATCATTATTTAGTAGACTAACCATTCTTCACACCGGGATTCTGTCATCAGTAATGCTTATGTTTTACAAGTGTAGGATTTCCAGACCAATGCACTTAACAAAGAGCAAGAGCTGCTGCTGCAGAATCCAGGGTGCACAGGTGGAGGACTTGCACAGCAGGAACCCAGCAGCCAGCAGCAGGGCTCAGTGCTGAAACCCCACTTTCACTTTACTTTTGGTCTGCACTGGCACCTTTCACACTAAATGTCATTAGAAACCCTTGCATAAGACTCCAACACCATGGCAAATACATTTCCATAGCAATTGAAAGAGGTCATCTGTTTTACAAGTACTGCAATCCAGCATTCCTATCAACCCAGTAACCTGCTTATGTGTATTTTCCCAGACCTTCTGTTAAAAAACCTAAGCTATGAAATAGCAGCTTACTTTCTGTAGGTGAACAACTAACCTAGTAACAAGAAAGGGAGCTTGCTCTAAAAATAGAGGCAATATAACACTTAGCACTCCAAGGCCTGTGTGATGAAGCTCTGGTGCTTGTCAGTGGATGTGAAATGTGTCTCCTTTGTCTTCAGCTTACACACACATTAGAGAATGGCCCCAGAATTAGGTCTGTTGCTGACAGAGCCAGGCTGGAGTCAATGTGGAAGTTTTTGACTCCCCCTCTGCACCTCCAAACCCCTCTCAAAAAAAAAAAAAAAAAAAAAAAAAAAAATTAACTGCAAGCTGTCTAGAAACAATAGGGAAAAATTAATAAATTATTTGTCAGTAGAAGTACAAAAGAATAAAATCACTATGGAAAGAATTTTTACTTTCAAAAGCAGACAGATGCTCTGTTGTGGTTTTAAAGGAGAAGGGAGGAAATGTTGGTTTGGCCCATTTTGATCTCTAAAGGCTTGTAAATCAGTGATAATAAGCTTTCCTAGTCTAGCCTGGGAGAGTCTGTCCTGGAGTGATTCACATTTCAAAGAGCTCAGGATAAACAGAGCACGGCTCTCCAGTGTGTTCCTGTGGAGTAAGCAGGGCAGCACAAATTGGGGAAGACTGCTATTCAGGGTGGACCAAATCTTCCACCAACCTCAAAGCCAACAGAAAAAGTATAGCAGAGCTCAATTGCTTTCATATTCCAGCCAAAATCACTCCCTTATTAGACTCGGGTAACTAAATAAAGGATAAATAAACTAAATAAAGGCAAAGGATGATTGTTCTCTTGGTTTTGTTACTGGGTTGTATCACAGGATCTGTTTCCTCCAAGACCCCATAGGGCTTTGTCTTTTAGACAAAGTCTGTTTATTTGGTTGGACTCTGCAGAAAGACATTGGTCCTGAGAAACAGAAGAGATTTATGGTAAATATAATTCACCCACAAAAGGTAAGCACACCAATCCCCTTTTGAAAGGCTATGAAGTGGTATCAAAGCCAATCCCACAGTACAAGGAAGGCATAAGACAGGGTTCAAAAGGGCAGCAATGGAGAAGGGACCATAGGGCAGAAATATTGACTCTAAGTAGACCTGAAAAACTTAAGTCCTGTGTATGGAGGAAAGTTTCCAGTATAATTTAATGACTACATTTTAAACAGTAAATAAGAATATAGTATATTTCTTTTCTCACGAAACCTCATTTGTTATACAACAAGTCTCGAGTGGGTCTCCAGTTGAGAGAAGAACACAAAAATTACATCTGTATCGGTGCATCAGATATTTAACAAAAAACAGAGATCTTCAATTGGATTAGCTGAAAACAGAGAACAAAATCTCAAAGAGTTTTGCAGACTAGGCAGACACAGCAGAACTTGAAAGGCAGCCAGCTGGCATAAAAATTACTATGGCGTATCAGGTCTGGGTAAAACAAAATAAATGGTATAAAATCTCCGTCACAAAAGTACAAGAATTTTAGCATCCCTGGAGTAGCCACAGTTTTCCAGGGACAGAAAAGGTGCATGTAAAGACTACAGACCTGCATAGCCCACAGTACTAGTGCTGAATTAGTAGAGCTCATTATTTCTCTCTCCCTGTGTGGCTTTGGCATGGGCTTTGCCATGTAGAACTCAACACAGAACTGCATGGCACAGGCTCAACATACCTTATACTGTATATCTACTCACATCTATTTTTGTAGTAAATATGTGCCACCTTACTCAAATCTTTTCAGTAGCTTATAGAAACAGACTGACAAAATAGAAAAATCTATTCAGAGAAAAAAGATGTCTTGGTAGCAAATGGGTAAAGTAGCCCAAGGAAGAGGTGGATCATTAGCAATCAAAGGATGAGATTTTGCATTTTGTGTTTGGTCTGTGGACAGCAAAAACAGAGTACTTTGGAAAGACTGAAACTCTCTCCCTCCCTCTTATTTATGTTAAGGTAGTGCCTCGAGACTGCAGTGAGCATTGAAGTTCTGTTGTGCTAGACGTTCCACAAACATAGTGAGAGATAATCCCCCAGCTGAAAATCATTTGAAATCTAACCAAAAATACAAAACAGAGAGAGGAGAAACAAAGAGACAGAGATGGAAGGACTTGGCAACAGTTACACAAGTCAGTGGAAGAGCTGGAGACAGAATCATGTCTCCTGTCTTTCAAGTGAGTGCCCTCACTGCTAACTCATGCTCCAGCTCTAATCCAGGCAGTTTATATGCTACAAAGACATTGCTTATAGCACTGCATATACTGCTGCTCCCACCCTGTCCCTGAAAGGCTCTGGAACGTAACTCTCTGTTCATGAAGGTATAAAAGAAACATTGAGAGACAAAAATAGATTGTGTGGAAGGATGTTGATTCACTTTTTGGAACAAAATTCATATTCAGAACATTATTAGATATACACACACACACACACACATACACACACACACAAAAAAAAAAAAAAAAAAAAAAAAAACACTTGTCAGAATTTAAATAAGATCTATAGAAGAAAGCATATACTGGTCCATCCCAGTCCATCTTCCTCACCTTTATTTTTTACACACTACACACCTGAAGAACAAGATTATTTCTGAATTACAAGGCAGTAAATTCTGAAACAACTACTTTACAGACACATTCTGGAAACATCTTGTGGAATTTGCTTGTCGGGAAGGTCATGTAGTCAAACAAAGGTTGGTCTTTATGAAGGGTTGAATAACTTTGTGAATCATTACCACTAACATTTGCTGTTCTGTGAGGGTAAGTATAAAAAATCTTATGTTCTAGAGCACAAGATGATTCCTTACATTATTCATTTTTACAGAATGAAAGACTGTCAGTAAGGAATTAAGAAAAATTGTTACTGATGGTTATTTATGCATTTCTCCTAGTTCAGTTTGCTCTTACATGTTTATGGTGTCCTTTTTTAGTTGTGGATTTATACTTCTGGGAAGACGTTTTATGCTAATGATGACAGCCCAGCATACAGAATGTAATTATATACTGTTTCAGATGCACACATTCTATATTTGAATTAAATAATAATAATAATAATGGTTTTTTGCTCTACAGTTGGTTCAAATCTGTAGTTGCATGGGGCATGAACATTTCATATTTTGTAAACCCCAAAACTTGTCAGCTTTGTATTTTGTACTGTATTATTACTGACTATAACACTTCACCCCTTAAAACCATGCCAAAATTAAATCTCAGGTGTGAGGCTTGCCCCTCTTACAGTGTTCACTTAAAATGTCTACAGAAAATCAAAACAGAGGTTCTTATCATTTATTACACACAAAAAGAGAAATCTGTATAATGCCAAAAATAATAATAATAACAAAAAATCACTAGAAAACATTAAAATACTATTATTTCAGTAGTTTGAAATTCAATATTCAGTATAATGATTCTTGTTTTCAAGTAACCTCTGGAGATGACAAAGAATACCATATTTTCAGCCAGCTCTCATATGTGTTCTGCAGTACCTCTAGAGGCACATGCTTCTTCCTGTTGACAATCTAAAGGAAAACTATCCCCCTAACCTTCAATGCTCCCGAATTCCATATTCTTTGGCTGCCTAAAATGATTTAAAATAAATTATGCAGATACCCTTGGGTGTGTCAGCTGCTGCTTATTTTACTCACAGAAGGAATATGACTAATTCTATTTTAAGGCCAATCAGTCCTGTTAGGTCATTCAGTCTGCATCCTGTATAAAACAAGGCATGGAATTTTTGTCACTTCTATACTGAGTTCAGTGAATGTTACCTGATTAAAGCTTGTTTTTAAGTTTTTGGTCTGAATTCCCCAAGAACTCCAACATCTACATTGTATCAATGTAGATTTTTTCCTAGATATGGCCACTTCCTTACAAAACATTAATAAAAATTTTGGAGTTGACAAAGCTCCTACAATCCCTGTAGAACTATAGCAAAAAGAGGCTCATTCAGTAAAGTTGTCCCAGGAAATTTGAAGAGATAGACAAGCTATGTCTCCTTTTACTACCAAACATGAGAGATTAATCACCATGATCATTTTAAAAGATGCAACTTTATTTCTAAAAGGTGAATTTCTCTGGGGTGTTTAACATCAAGACATTGGTTTCTGAAAAGCTTTTGTTTCATTGGTTAAAGAAATCTTAAAATTCCCACCCCAAAGTAGTTATGACCCCCAAATAATTACAACAGGAGGTTCTTGTTATACCAAAGAAACAGAGTATTTTAAATCTCTCACTTTAAAGCATTTTGCCAGTCTAAAAGCATTTAAAGCATTTTGCCTTAGCATAGAGCTTGCATTTCTTCTCCCCAGTTTTCCCATCTTTTATGAAAGTGAATGTAACCTTCCTAATACTGGCCCAGCAAGCTTTCATAGAGAGACAAGATCACCCCTGCCTCTCCGTTGCCTCCCTTCGGTGGCTGGCTAATGCTCACATTAAGTTTATTCATGCCTCTGTGACCCCTCACATTTCTTGGAACCCTGCTATCTGAGATGTGGTCCTCTCCTCTGCAAGCATAACCAGCAATCCCAAGTGCACCCAGCTGTCCTCAGGAGGAATTGTCTTCGAACAGGCTCAGAGCAACCAGCAGTCTGCATGAAATGGGCTGCCTGCTCTGCCTCACCACCATTTACAGCCCCATCGAGTCATTTTTGATAACAACATCCTACTACAAATTCCTGCTTGCTGTCCAAAGAGCCAATTCTTCAACCACTCATCATGAGCTGCAACAAGTTGACAAGTTGTGTAACACTTTTTTTTTTTTTTTTTTAACTCAAGTGAGTTTTTTGTTGTGCAAAATGAGAACGACCCAAGTTTCATTGAGTCATTTCCCTGCAGAACTGGGGAGAGAAGTAGGCTTCAGATCTTTGGGGTACCTGTCTTGTAGGCTGGGTCATGGCAGGGATAATCAAGATGACTACATCTTTCCCATCACAACCTCTTTCCCTCAGGTTTTCAGAAATGTAACTACACTGGAGTGAACTCCAGCTGGGGTTGTGTTGTAGTGCAGATACCACACCACAAAGATTATTCCAGTTTCAAGGACACAAACCCAATGAGTAATTTCAGACAAACTACAGCAGCCTAAACAAGAACAAAGGGCTGGTATATATAAATAATAACTGCATCGTCTCAGACTGAAGACTCTAAGAGAAGTTAAAGAAAACATACAGTTTCTGAGGTTTTTCACCTTAAATAGAAAGACTAAAACACTCACAGGCTGGAAAAATAGAGTCATCCTGCCACAAGACAGAAGCAAAACAGAGTCTTTCAGAAGACCAGTATTCAGGGATCTCTCCTTTCTTTGCAGCAATTTGGTTGTAAAGCCACAGCCAAGCCCTAACTCAGGGCTGGTGTTTGGGTTAACCATTGCCAGATGATACTGGGTTCTCACTGCTAATGATTGCCTCCTCAGCCTTGAGGCTGGTGGCCCCACCACTACTCTCCATCATTCCAGCTCTCTCCATCCCTGGACAGAGTGGACACCATCACTGTTACCTGAAGCAGGAGTTAAAAGTATAGTTTTAGCTTATCTGGAATAAAGCAGAAATTGCACTAAACATTTCCATATCAAACTTTTTTTTTTTTTTTCCAGTTACTTGGTTTTATCATGTTTTTAGGTTGCAGTTTTCTCCACCTGGCCCTTGCTTATGCTAAACAATCGTTTAAGCTGTTTTACCACAAAAAGTTAAGCCATTTCTGAGCCCATTGGCACAAAAGCGTGTTTGTAAAAATTTGCTGTTTTTTTTTTGTTGTTGTTGTTGTTTTGTTTTTAAATATATATATTGGCAATCTTTTTTGTTTGTTTCTTTTGAACAGTTCAGCATCTCAGCAGGAAGTGGAAGAGAGTTAAAATTTGACCTTAGGTCAAAAATGTTTTTAGATGTTTTTAGATGATCCAGATGATCCTTATACCAACTCTATAAGATACAGAGAGGTTAGTATGTAATTAAATAGCTTGTCAACCAGACAGTGGATCATTCTAGTTTTCATTGTGTTAGCTTTTGAGGTCTAACACCATGCCACTGTTCCTAACTAGCTCTGCTCTGAATTTTCATATGGTGAAATTAGTTATTTAGGAACTAGTTGGTACTAGAGTACATGTTTCTATCATTGTCTAGGATAAATAAAACCAGGAAATAAAAGCTTACAAACTGGGTGAACTGTTATGTGTATGTTAAAGTTATGGACTGATGCTTTCATTTATGAATGAAGTTGCTTTAAGTCATGATTTAATGAAAGTATATCAAAGTATCAAAGTGGGATTACCTCTGCTTTGAGAGACGGCATTTATATCAATTTTACCAATACATCCTCCTTCAGGTTTTTTACTTAATCTCATCCAATACTCATCTCAGCTCATAACCTTTTAGAAGGCCAGAACTATATATATTCACTGAACTGTTTTTTGAAAGGGAAGGAAAGAACAACGTTTTAACATGCTGCCTTTCTTCGTGAAAGCAATCTAACACTTTGTGGTTTTATCACTCACCAGGTGCTCACACCGGTGAGGTGAGGCACTCCGACCCGGAGCCTTGTCATCTTAAGATCTGCTGGCAGGATGCAGATATAAGTTGTAGCTTGTGCCCAGCAGGAAAAAACTTGTAAACACAAGATAAAGCGATACATACAAAGGCACTGGCAGAAGCGTGGGTGTTAAAAAAGTTAGCAGTTCTCCTGTCTGAAGTGGTCAGGCCAGCAGATAATTCTTTGGAGTAGTTTCTTCCTCTTCAAAAAATACTCGAGTGACCTTAAGCTGCTGAGCTGGCAGCAGATATGGCTCGAGTTCAGTGGATGCACATGTCTGCACTGCGTGATTCCACCATAGGGACCCGAGACCTTAGGAAAGCACTTTAATTGAATAAAGCCATCCAGGGCATGGACAGCGCTCAAGTTGAGTGGCTGGAACAGAATGAACTGAAAGAAGCACTGTGGCCTACAAGCTGTAAAACTGTGCTGACCGCATCATCCAATCATTTTTTTGGCACTGAATTACACAAAGTTGTCTTTTCTTGTTTTGGTGCACAGATATATGACACAGATTATTCATTCATTTTAAAAAAAAAAAAAAAAAAAAAAAAAAAAAAAAAGATCATACATAAAAATTATCTTCAGAATGTCCCTAGATATACTGCTGGAAACAGCAGCTTAAAATCGTTTGCAGAAAGCATTCTTTTTTTTCTTTCTCTCTGCAAAAGAAATATAAAAAATATATTTCTTCAATTTGGAATGTATATATATCTGCTTATCAATATAAATACAGATACATACACATACCAATAATGTACATATACTAAACTACTTCAAGGAAGACTTCCTACTGGATTTATTTTGGGTTTTACTATCCTCAGTGGAACAGCCTCAAGTTCCTGGAGTGTTTATGGATTGAGTGCACAATGCATGTTAAATATAAATGATGATAACTTACATTGACAGTACCAGCTGCAGAATAATCAGTAGAAATTGCTTACTCACTTCCAAAGGCTATCAGTCTCATTTCTTTGCATTTTAAATGGTATCATAACCTTAATTTTTATTAAACACATTTTTTATACTATATTATAGCCAGGAGCAGGTATGTCCAACCTCAAATTAATTCTACATGGATGATTAAAAAAAAAAAAAAAAGTTATTCTCAGTAGAAATCAATCATAATTTTTGTCTTCCACAGACTACTCCAACTCTACTTGAAAGGACTTGAAGAATCTTGCCCATGGTTCAAGTCAGAGATTCTTATGTCTTCTTCTGACTGCTCAAGGAGTGCAAATTACAAAGTCTAAGTCAGCAGGTATTGTGCAGTAAGTTTTTTGTTTGTTTTTAATCAGAGAAAAATAAAAATAGCAAAGATGTTATAAATCCTAAGTACCTTCACTACAGTTTTGTTTTGTATGAGCTTACAAATTCTTCCCCTGGTGAAATTAAAGCTAAAGAAATGAAATAGGACAAGCTATAACTGTAGTCTAACACAGTTCGTATGGTTATTAAACAAAATCAAATAAAAAACATGAAAATGTTATCTTAGCTTATTTAGACAGTATTGTAGGTCATGCATTATTCACATGTTTAACTTGAGAGTGAAAATAGATGCTGGAAATTTTGCCTCCACACTAATCCATGTGGCTTAGAAGAGGCTCTGTGATGCTGTTCCAGCAACATGCAGACTAAAAGGCTGTCCTGTTTGAATGGGTAAAAGCAGCAACAGATGGAGCTATCTAGTGTGAGGTTCTCACAAGGCTTGAACTTCTTAAAACACTGAACAGCTTGATATAACCTTAAGAAGACCTTAAGAACATCTTAAGGAGAAAATATAAACTCATAACAGGCTAGATGCTGATTATTAAGTCTTGAACAAGTTACAAATCCTTTGCAGCAATACACAAGAGGCATCAGTAACATTAAGTTTAGATCCTGTTTTCCATGCAGTTAAGTAGAGAGTGGACACTCCTGGGCATTTTTAAAAGGCCACTGCTCCTGCCCTCAGATGCAAATGGAGGACATGCATCAAACAGTTTTTTGGTATCTTTCAAGGCCCTAAGTCTACCTCAGTGTCACTCCTGAGGTGCAGGCTATGCCTGCCCTACTGGGTTGCATTCCTTCACATCTTCTTTAGAAAAGCAAGAGGTTAATTACATAGATGGCAGTCTTCCATGAATCTTCCTTGAATCTTTATTAAACAAGTGACACAGCACAGCATTAGGAGGCATTATTGTACAGTTAGCATGGGCTCTTCTTTCCAGATATAAAGAAAATAGATGTTCCTATTATAATTAAAACTACCACATAACTTCCTGTAAAATGACAGCAGTTAAATTTCAGAGTATCCTGCAAATTCTAGCCTTGATAATATGAAATCTGCCTTTTCATAATGCTTTGGCTGGAAATGTTATTTTTCTGCATAAATTGTGTTCTGTGGGAAACCATTCTTCCTCTTCATCATAAGTGACTGCAACTGAGGAGTTAGGGAGGTTGCCACTGCATAATTCCCTGCTTCATCATACTGCTTTAAAGCTTTATTTATATTTATTACTATGCTGTATATCAAAATCATGATCATGAAAGCTCACCTGTGACATTTCAGCAAAGTCAGCAAGTATTGCTGCAAGAACCTTGAGTCTAAACACCTTATAAAAACACTTCCATAAGTAAAAAATTACCCATACTTGAAAGCCTGCTCAGTTTTTTATACCAAGATTGTCACTGAGATTCCTTAGAAGCTGTGGGTTTTAGAAGAATATTTTCACTTCTTTGTCTTATTTTTCTTTCCTTTTCTCTAAAAAGGTTTTTCTGCTCAGTGAAACATAAATAGCAGATCTTTCTCATCAAAAGACAGAAAGATATGTTGGATAACCCTGAATGTATTTCCAAACCTTTTATTATTTTTAAAGAAATATTAGGGCTTGAAAATTTATTCCTTTACTCCAGTGTTCCATTTTGTTTATCAAAGAAATATAGAAAAAAAAAAAAAAGACATAGAAGTGTTTTTGGCTTTGCAATTGAATATGCTGTATGAGCTATTTGACCTAAGAGAAACTGTATGTGACACTGAATCATGAAAATTTGATACTCTGGTGGAGTACCTCCTTGTAGGGAGTAAAATATCCCTTGTTGGTAAATGCAAAAGTTATACAAACCTCATTCCTTCATATTTCATTCTATCACACTGTTTTTTTTCACAAACAATTCAGTGCTTCCAAGTGCTTCTAGAACTTACATAATTACAATATACATGTTTCAAAACTAATATGGCATATACATTAATTGCACACATTTTTTCAAAGGAATCATATAGGTCAGCTGATGTTAGCATCATGAGAAAACACCAAATACCAATTAGCTGTTTAAATGCTGATGCTCAGTAAGAAATCTGAATGGAACAAGTGCCTTTAATTTGCAATTAAGGACAGCTTTATCCCTCCTTAAAAGCATCAATTCCTCAGTTTTAGCTTGGTTCAGCTTAATCCAGGTTTTAACTCCTCATCTATATATTTAGAGGAAAACATGATATTCCTGTCCTAATACAAGTTATCTAACCTATTTTTTCAGATGTAGGGATTTTAAACAGGCCATGCAAGATTTTAGAAAACCATCCTCAGTTTGGAATCCTTAGTAGGAGCAAAGCCCAGTGCTGACACTCACAGGTAACAGCTGCAGGTAATGGTGATTCAGGGGAAGTTCCTTCACGGTTTTTATGCAATCTTCTTCAGGATAACTCAAGGTATTATCAAACACATTAAGCAGATAGATAGGTGACTGAGGAAAAGCTATCTTTAAATGGTAATTGCAACTATTTTTTACCTTTTCTTTTCATAAAGCATTTCCCATTCTCCTTTTTGCTTTCTGAGAAATGCTGGTTAGTTCAGCAGAGTATCTGGAACATTTTCAGTGATATTCAGCATACAGAGAATGCTTTCCATTGGCCTTTCATCTTCCAGGAGAAATCTTGTCTTCATAAAGATAAACACAGAACACCAGCTAACTTCAATGGGATGTTTGAGGTTCTTCTCTTGCATCTATTACCATGGTATGTGAATATCTTTGGGAATCACAACTAATGCTTACTGTGCATGGGCAATAATGTCATCCCTTTTACAGAGATGGAAACTCAGACAGAGAGAGGCTACACATTCAATTCTAAACACTAAGGGCTTAAATTCTTAAAGAAGTCTTCAAGTTTTTTTTTCTTTGTTTTCATTTTCAAAGAATAGATGTTCCCTGTCTGAAAGACAGAGAAATACCTCTTCTCCTGTTAAAAATTTCCCTATATTTGTTGAATGGCAAAAGTGAATTCTGGGAATGTCACTGCTAAACATTTTTGAACTCATATTTGAATGTTTTAGTTAAAAATTATGCTCAAAACTGAAGTCAGCAGAAAAGGTAGGGGTTCCAGCATGAAATTCCATATTAACTTTCCTGAACAGTCTTCTAATTCCTTTCTATCATAGAATATCCTGAGTTGGAAGGGACCCACAAGGATCATCAAGTCTAACTCCTGGCACCACACAGGTCAACCCAAAAATTCAGGCCATGTGACTAAGTGCACAGTCCAAACGTTTCTTAAACTCTTATGTTACAATCCAATCTCTTTAGACTGTCCCTTTCTATTACTTATTTTCCCATGCATGGTGGTAACAAATAGTGTTACAAAACATTTCTGAATCTGGTGGCCATTAAGAGAGTGCAGGGTGTGGACACAATGAGCTTAAGACCAGAGTGTGAAGGGATTTACACTGGGGAGAAATCTATGCAATCAGAAGAAACTGTCTTAACTCCTTCCAAATGCATTGGTGATAGATTGTGTGCTTTTTTTTATTCACGTACACAGTGATCTCAGCTTTATGCAGCCCTGCCTCTTGAATGCCAGTATTTCAACTGAATAGGTTTTAAATAGCCAAAAGGGTTATGAAGCTCAGTAGCCTGATAAATGCTCTAGTTTTTGACAAGCATTTTCCCACCCTAGTCTTTGAAAGCATTTTGTATGTACCACTATAAAGGCTAGAGAGAGTCAGGAGAGTAACTTATTCTATCACTTCTGTATACTTCAGGTGTTCAGTTTTCCTTTCAAGTACATCTAGTGAGAGTCTCATTTGCAAACTGCAGGCAAGTGCCAAAGGCCTCTAACAAGGAAGCATTACTCTCTGAAAAGGCCTATGTGCAAATGACACTGGTGGTTTTTGGTAGCCCTTATTCATCTTTCCAGGGCCTTGCATGTCTAAGGTGTACTATGGAAGACTCTACAGAAAACACCTGTAGCAAGTATGCACACAGGGACTGTTTAACACCAACAATGGGTATGTTTACCAGACCATGATGCATTCATGACATATATTTGCAGCTATTCTACAGCATGAATTATATATGAATTGCTTAATTTAAGAGGCGTCTGTAGTAGACATTAAAAGGGGACATTAAAAGGGGGACCACCTGAGATAGCTGCTGATACATCAGCTCATGAAGCTGAAGAAGGTTGTGTTTGCAGGATTCTCACAGGCCTTTTTTCTCAGGACATGCTTCTACTTTCTAATTTTAAATTTGAATCTGTCTGCTGGAGAATGACTCAGAGAAAGGTTGGGTGACTTAGTATGGAGGAAATTAGAAGTTCAGTCATAGTCAACACAGACTTTTGATCCTGAGCCTGAGTCACATTAGTTGTACATACTGTAACCCCCACAAATATACAAAGAATCAAATAATTACTTTAAAAAAATAAAAATAAAAAAAAAAAATCCAGGCTTTCATGAAGCTCTGACTCTGGCTTAGTCTGGAACTGAAAAGGGAGATGAGGAAAAAAAGATACTTCATGCAGTTTTTCCAGTCCTATTTAATGAAAAAGTGCATACAGAATCTTGGCCTCACCATAACCATCAGCAACATTGTGCTTGGCTTCACTGGGATACTCAGAAGTCCAAAGCATGTTAAGTATGTTTGGGATTCTCAGTTGACACAGTATAAATAAGGCTTCTTATTTCCTTCAAAAAGCATCATCACAGCTGGTCTCACTTGTCATACTCAGAAAAGAGAGCAAAAATGCAAAGGACTGAGAGACAAAGTAGCTTCTCTCTTTATGATTTTTCTAAACAAAAAAATAAAATAAAAATAAAATAAAAGTTATGTGCAAAACTCTTACTCCATGCTACCATACTAATTTTTAAAGTGATTTAAAAATCAGTTGGAAAGATATTTTCCCCATTTTAGAAAGGGAGAAATGGAGGAATCTATGGAAATGATCTGCTTGCAAAAGAGGAAGATAGAAGTAAGAACTCACAGGCTCCCCAGCAATGCACTAGGAAATCCACTAGGAAATGGTGTTCTGCTATCATGCAGGGGATATCCAAAGCAAATTATGTCCTTTTTTAAGATGATTTTTGCTGATTCTGTTTAAAAAAAAAAAAAAAAAAAAAAAAAAAAAGCCATGAGAATTCATGTCACTCTTCCCTTACTTAAAAAATTGTATCTTGTGCTAATTTGGCCCCACATGCCCCCACTAAAGACCTCTTGTCATTTTAAAGGTAAAACTGGGATTATATATTTTTTATTTACTTTTCTTTGCTTGACTCTGAACATAAAATTAATTTTCTGTGGTAATTTAAACCATGAAATATGTAGGAGATCACAGCCCGTACAGTTATAGTTGCTGGAATAACTCCAGTATTCATGATATCCTTATTTTAAACCTTTTTTTTTTGCTCACAACTGGGGAACACTGGCTTTGTGCAAATTTCCTCTCAATAACAAGACAATGAAAAGGAGAAAGAAAGTTGCCTGAATATCCCAGAGAGATTCTGAGAGTTAGGTCTGAAATTGTGTCCTTCAGGATGTGCAGGGATCTTCCCAGCTAACCAGTGAGATAGTGTGAGGAGGTACCAGACTAACAGAGAGAATTACTGAACTCTTTTCTTGGAAATTCCTCCTCTCTCCTCCCTAAACACACACACACTTTCACCATCTCATCTTCATGTAATCTTTTTCAAAAGATTAGAGAGGAAGTCAGGGACCTTTGGAGGCTCTCAGGACACATCCTCGATGAGAGGCAGGCTTTACTATCCAGGCCCTTCTCAGCAGCTCTGCACTTTGTAACTCTCAGTAAGGGACATGAAAGACAGGTCTGAGGAAGAAAGGTCAGACCGCGTGATGCAAGGGGAGGTGCCCCTGCTTCTTGAGAAGATAAAGTATCTATTGCTTCTCAGACTTTCTTATTTTAATAACTTCCTGCAGGAGCACAATTGTACCCAGGACCATGTCTGCAGTGACAACAGTGAGGAAAGATGTACTCTATTACCATTAAGAATGCAACAGTGAGTGCTGCCATCATTAATCAGTTACTTCATGGCTGGTTCCACTGGAACCAGTGAGCAAGTGCTCTCAGCTGATGTTGAGCAGTTCCTTCGATGGCTTAAGGCAACAGTCCTGTTACACAGTCCCAGGATTATTGCCTTTACTTTAGATGCAGCACTTGCAATAGTACTTCACAGCCTGAATCGGAGAGCTGTACGACCCTCAGTTCTCCTCTTTAACAGGGAAGATGGCAAGTCCCTAACTTTATAATAGAGAAGAGTTTAAAAGATAAAAGGGGGTAGCCTTAGAAATTTTAAATGGTGCCAAAGAAGATTGCCTTTAGGAAAGAGAAAACAGCAATATCCCAAGGCAGGTCTCTGATACTCCTGAAATCTGATTTTTTCCACAATCAAAGAGTCATTTTTCTATTTTCATATCAAACCCAGAAAAGTTAACAGCCTATTATTGTCCACTACACTTTTGCTGAGCTTAAATGGAAAAGGATCATAAAGAAAGAAAAATCACGAGGCTACCCTCTCCATATATTTTAAATCAAAAAACTGGTTTGCCTTGCTCATTGTGACAGTGAGCCTCCTCTTTAAAAATTGTTCCCAGCAGTGCAGCCCTGAATTTTCTATTCTGTTTCTGCCCATCAGGGGGCAAATTGTTATGATAAATTGGAGACCTAGTCTGAGATAATCTGTTCAATAGATGTAGTCACTTACTCAATTATATGAGCTCTACTTCTTTGGATGAGTTTCTGGGAATAGGAGAACATGGATTTGGAGGATTTTTTGTTTCTAAGAAGCTCGGATCTCTAGGGATCAGATACTCATGAGACTGCAAACACTCTATATAAAAAAAGGAGCATCTTCTGCCCCCAGTGAAAAGGGATGATGGCTCCCTCTCACCAAATAAACTGACTGTTTGAATGTTTGTTCAAAGAGAAACCACTTCTACAGCCTTCAGAAGCCATTTTAGCAATTTTCTACACAAGTGGTAAGTAGTGCATTAGACTATTTTCTGGAAGTGAACGTCTGATGAATATTTTTGTGTCTGTTTGCTCAGGAAAGGTTTCATATGCAAGAGTTAAAACAGTCATCCCAAAAATGCTGAATTCTTTCCTCCCATTTATTAACATTCCAGTCAGCAAAATTGCAGACTAGTCATACCCCACTAGTCAGACTACCTGAACAAAGAGCAAATAGTTCAAGACAAACTTCCAAATCCAAACAAAGTGATTCACAATAACTAAAACTGAATAGCTGGCTATTCATAAATAACTTACAACGAAAACAAAAGTTATTTTCTCACCCCTTAAAATAACAAGAGTGATAAAAAATATATAAATAAAAATAACAAGCTTTGAAAGACAAGCAACCTAATCTCAGAGAGATGAGCCTTTAGATCATGCTTGAAAGGCTATTGCTGGCTGGGAGCAACAATTACTCTGTGCCATTCTGTGAGAGGACCCCTGCGCCAAAAGCAAGAAACAAGGCCAGAACAAGCACCAACTTGCCACTAGCAGTAAAGAATGCAAGAATGTAAAATTGCTGCTTTAACTAGGCATTTCCAAATCCACAGGGCTCTCTGTCTGCCGATTACTTCAGCTTTCTTATTCTACCTGGCTCCACACAGGTCTTTATGGAATACTCAACACAGTATTTGATTTTTTTTTTTTATTACTGCAGTAAACAAAGTGCTTGACATCTCTGACCTATGATATTTTATTTCATCTATCCTTTACCCCAGACAAAGAGTATGTGTGAATCAAATATTTGAGACTTTCTTGAGCATGATTCACGATTCATCATTCCAGCTGAGTAATACATAACTGCCTCTTCACCTCACACATCTTGTCTGATGTTTTGTTCCCAATGTGACCTTTCATTTCACATCTTAACCTAGTCTGTGATTCTTAAGAATTATTGCTGAATAAGTGTTACAATTTTCTTCTCTTTACAGGAAGCAATTTTTCAGATTAGATCTGTTTAATGAAGACGAAACACTTCTGATATATACAATATGTATGTTTCCTTTGATACATAAAACTGCCCTTGTGTGTGCATACCTGATCATGGTTGACCTGTATTCACCCATCTGTGTGGGGGAAGACAATGTTAAAGAGCTAAACTGTAGGGGATGGGTTGGCTTTTCACTGATAGTTTTGTAAGGGCCACCTGTATTATTACTACAGCTACATCTGTAACCAGAGTAGCAAAAGAGTCTGTCAGTTATTAGTTTTCCCAGAGGTAGCAAAAACAAACACATCCAAAACACTGTCATCTTTTGTTTTCCTTTAATCATATGTTTTAAAAGCCCATGTCTTCGGAGCTGTTTTTAGACCAAGGTATCAAATGGATTTTAATTACATTTTTCTTTCTGCTTCTGCCATAGAATATACCAAGAACTTAATGGGTGTGATATACATAGGTCTTCAGTAAGGCTTAGCTTTGCTCTTCTTTACCTCCATAATATATAAAATGTTGGCATTCTAACTCCTGCCCCAGTCGGTTTGGTTCAGCCAGGGGTTGCCATTGCCTTTACCTATCCAACCCGGTAACATTTTTAAGCTAAAGTGAGCCAGTTTAATGATCTCTCCAATGTTGATCACTCATGGACTGGAACATCAAACTTATAAAAGATCTCTTACATGTGGCCTGTTTGTTTCTGAACTAGCACAACTGATCTTTGATAAACTGAGCAATTTCAGTATTTTAATGCAAGTAATACCTCGATTTGTGAGACAGACACATTACATAAAATAGAAAAATAAACCTTACCAAGCTCTGTCTGCCAGACCACTGAGAACCAAGTAGTGAAGAGCAGCATGGGTACTGTTTAGATAAGAGAGTCATATCTTGGTACCTATACAGGACACAGCAGAAGTTCACCCTGATTACCTCAACAAACTTTGCACTAATTAGTACCCACTTAGCAATGTACAGGCTTACTCAGTGCCCTATGAGATCCCCACAGGGTAGGAAGGATCCTAAAGTGGAGGAGGGGCATTGAAAACTTCCCTTAATTGTTCTGCTTGTCTCTAATGAACATTACAGCCTAGCGGATTTTTGGCAACACATTGCTGAGGTATTATTTTAAACTTTGCTTCCTAAATCAAATAGCCTACTGTTTCAAAGCAATTTTGTTCCCTAGCCTAAGGATTAGCTCAAACATTAACAAAGCAGGCCATGGAGGGCTGTGACAGAAGCAGCGTGTGGGCAGTGCTTTTGCTAATTTGACCTCTTTTCACAGAAATGAGAGGAAACTGTGATCTGAAGCTGACATTTCCTTAGAACATCGCCCAGCTTTCCTAACACTGGGACCACAATTCACTGATAACAGAGCTTTGAAGTAGCTGGAGTAGAGCCAGGAAACATTGGAAGTATTCTTCAGAGAATATCTGTTTCAGATTACCCCAATTTATAGTAAGCCACACATGCTAACTTTAGCATTTCTTCTGCCTTTAAAGCTTTTCGTCTTCTGGCTGATTGATCTTGAGCCTTTTCCTTTGGCTCAGTATAGCAGCATTTCTTGTCCAAACATTGCATTCCTACTTTGCATCCAACTCCTTCCCCACCATGTGTCACTAGGTCCACTTATCTTTCTCATCCTCTGACCCACATTAACATGATTTTGCTGGAGTTGAAGCAGAAACTGTGCAAGCACGTTGCACTGGATGAGGCTAAGCAAGTGTATTTTGTGAGGTGTTTTTTTTCTTGTTTGTTCACACCTGAAGCACTGTCTTCCAGTTCTACTCCTCCCCTCATTGCTATCAGAGGCTGCATAGGGATGTGTATGCAAAAGATAACACAGACAGGAGGTCAGTTTTCTAGTCCCGTTTGAACTGGAGTTGTACATGCTGCTTTCTTATAAAGTAATGCAAATCAATAGATGCTGTCACAAGTGAACCAGCTGTTGGTGAGAATCTGATTTCCAAGACATGCACCACAGCATGTGGTGTTTCTTCGTGCTAAGTCTGATCTGAGCCCAGGTACTGAACATTTATGTTCAGCTGCAGGGCTTTACATGCACATCTTCCAATTTGGTTTCATACAAAAGGAATACAGCCTGTGAGTACCACAACCTTGCACTGGTGCAAATCAAAGTTCAGTAAGAGATGGTGGCTAGGAATGCTTTCTGCTCCAGTCTGTAACACTAGTGCAGTCCTTTAGAAATCCTGGCTGAGGAAGGATGCCAGAATAATCATCCTGCACAGTAAAACCAGAATGCTTATTGCAAGTTGTGGCTGTACAAGCATCCCTCACTTGTCCAGCCAGCATTGCATGTCCATGTCTCTGACCGAGCACCTCCAAAGCAAGTCATGTTACGTTGTCTCCTATCAATCCACAGGACAGCCAGCAAGCATGACTGCCCAATGCATGTAATCATGGCTGACTACTAGGGCATGAATATTGATATCTAAACAGGGCACATTAAATCCCTTTGCCAAGTGCATGGAACAATCAGTGCCAGCATGGCTTTGCATCTAACCTATGGAAATGTTTGATGTGAAAAAGTCTACAACCTACTAAAAAGCTCTGAGACACTGTGTTGCCTATTTCCCAGCTGGAACTTAACATTAACCATTGCTATACAAAGCAAGAAAATGGGATGGCAAGCTGTTCTGCTATCACACACACATCTTGGAAATCCTTAGATTTGATATATCACATATATATACATATATATACATAAAAAAAAAAAAAAAAAAAGCCATGCAAAAAGGTCCCTTCTTTGTTAAATACAACAAAAGCACCTGTCTTCTTAGAGGAAGCCAATATTTTATTTTATCTCTACTGCTAATAATCCAAGTCACTTTGCAATCTAATCAAAGTAGAAATAGCAAGATGGACTTCCGGACATATTGGGTTGCTATTTTCAGATCTGTCATCTACTGACTGTGACATTCTCCTCTGTCTGGGGCATGGGAAGATTTTCTGAAGCAGCGGGAAGACCAGCTCATGCAAGGGCAATGAAGGGACCCTACATATAGGAGGCTGTTGTTGTTCCTCAGAAGCCATGAAATAAACAGTGGTAAAAAAAAGCATGCACCCATTTGTGTGTCCTGCTCACCAGGAAGGACTGTGTTCTGCAGTTAGGAAGTGCAGTAGCTTGGCCACAGCCAGATACTGGCAGCAGCCTGGAAGCTTAGGAGAAGCTTTTCAGAACTGGAAAGTCCACATAACAGTTTGAAGAATTTAAAAAAGGTCCAGAGAACTCCAACTAAATCCAAGTGCTGCCATTAAGCAAAAAAGCAGTCTCGTATTTGCCCAGAATTAGGACTAACTCCCCACATTTCTTACCCTTCAGCAGTTTTCATTCTCATATAAAATACTTTTCCCAGTGGTTTCAGCAGGACTTCCTGTAAAAAAGTTACTGCTGAACACGAGTACAGATATTCACCCAGTGCAAGAAGCCAGTAAAGTTTGGGAGAGAGTAACTTCCCTGCTGTTATCATGTGTTTCCGCTCTTTCTCTCCTTCTTGTGAAATTAGACTATGATTTCACAAAAGTCTGTCTCCTGAAGTTTTTGAGCTTTCTTTGCTCTCACAAGAACAGCCAAAAAAGTAATAATTTTGGAAAAAGACAAAAATGGAACGAATCCATTTTCCAGATTGAAGCAAGATTTTGAGACCAAATTTACCTACATTTATTTTCAGTGAAACAATATTTCTCTTGATGCATTTTATTTTGAATGGAACAAATACTTAATTACAAAAATGTGAGGGATGAGAACTGATCTCACCAAGAAAACTATAAGTCACATTTCAGGTTGACATACATGATGTTTTTTCCTTCCATTTTTTGATTCAAATGTAAGTGTTCAGACAGTCATTTGGCAGATAGCATCAACATTTCTAAGGGAAAAAAAAAAAAAAAAAAAAAAAAAAAAAAAAAAGGTGTTTATCAAAAGCAGTTGTGGAAGCAAGCAATCCTGTTGGGGTAGAATCATGAAAATTGGTAGTAACTGTACTTTTTGTGGTGATCTAAGTTCAGTAACAACACTGTCCTTATTTCTAGTTTTGGTTGCCATCCAGATTATTTTCCCAATTTTAAAATATGCAGTACCTGAAAAGTTGTAACTGTTTGACAGAGGCCTTTATTAGATGTCAGTCAAAATGACTATTTGTCATAAGAGTCACTTTCAGTTCTTTGAATTGCCTAAATGAGGGCAAATTAGTGCTAGAAAAGAAGTGGAAGGCTCCAGGCAAGAGAGAGGTGTCTGCTTGATCCTGGAGGCCTTTATTTACTGTGTTGCACGGAACCCTGTACATTTCAGTGCATTACAATGGTGAAAAGTTACTCTACGCATAAACCAGAATTAAACTACTCCAAAGGGCAGAAGCACCTTGTTAATGGTGACAAGTTTCCCACACACCACTGCAACTTTTTCAGGAAGCTGCCATTCCGCACATGACTTAAAAAATGCCTAAGTACCATGATGTTGAGTCAGAGAGAGGAGTGGTTTTGTCAAGGTCACACAAGGGTTTCACAGGGAAGGTGAAAACAGTTTAGTTCTCCTCTGTCCCAGTAAGAGCCTTGACAGCAGACTATGGTCTTTCACTGATGTCAGCCTCTGTAATAAATGATGTCTCCTTGGTGGGGAACTGCCCAATTTGACATCATTAGCAGATTTGGAATGCTAAAAGGTTTAGGACTTCAGCATGTTTTGTTTTTAATTGAGCATGAAGCTGTCTTGGCAATAATACCAGAAAAAACCTTACACCCAAATAAAATCTGTTTGGGTTGGCTGGTCTTCACGAAGTGATTCAGAACAACAAAGAAGCACCTTCTATCTTCATGTCGGCACAGTTGTCAGGGCTAAATATTGTGGGCTGCACTTCTTTGAATGAGTGATTGCACAACGTTTGCAAAAGCGCAAAACATTTTAAATGCATCTTGTGTGGGAAGAAAACAAATGGATAAACCTTTCTCCCTTTTTAATCTATTTGGCTCATTGTAAAAACAGATAAACTGCTGAGTAGAAGACAAATAAGTACGGTCATTCTTGCAGGAAAGTGTGCTTGTGTCACGCTCACCCTGGGTAAAACTAATATATCCTCATTTGGCTTTGGAAAGATTTCTTCTTGGTTCCTAAAATGAACAGTTGACAGTCCATGAAAGCAATCTTTAAAAATAAAAACACATTTCTAAGTTTGGAAAAATAACACATTAAACCCTGAACTTAAAATCAACTTTAATGGCACTATTTTTCCAGAGATCATTGTTCTTGCTAGAGCACACAGCTTACAATAACACATGTTTTTGAAAAGCAGAATCCAACAAATACTGAAAGACATTTCCCCCTTCTGACTCCTGGTTCCCCAGCTCATGAAGGCTTTCCACATGCTCCATATGCCACACGCTTCAATTTCCAGGATGTATATTATCTATAATTGATTTAATCCCTCAGCATTGGGAACTGTATCTGTATAATAAATGGATTGTGTCTGTTTCTTGTTCTCCTCACCCCCATGATACATGCATTTTACACAGACGACTAAGATGTTTCTTCTGTAGCATCAGCAGATTTATTCAGTAAGAGTCCAGTCCCACCACATGGGAATTTTACTGCTCACTTCAGCGAGAGAAGACTTCCCAGTTTGCAAATGTATATCTAATGAAGCATTTACACAGATGTCTTAAACTAATCCATGAAGCACCATTGAAAGGGATGCCTTGCCTTTTCCCTGTGTACTTTCTTGCTGCCATCCCTACAAAAATTCCACTAACTATATGGCCCTGCAGTCAGCCCAAATCAATAAGCTGACCTGACAGAAAGGGAACTCTACAAAAAAAAAAAAAAAAAAAAAAAAAAAAAAAAGGTCATCATTTTTAGTCAGATCAGCTTGCTGTATGACTGCTAGGGCCAAAGCAAGGGATGGATGTGAGCACCTAGTTAGAGGCAGCAGTGAAAGTAGAACAGTTGCTTCTGTAACAGCTTGAAGTCAGCTCAGCCTTGGAGGGCCATCAAGAAACATCCTTCAGATGTAGTAGATGTAGTGGACCACATCCTTTGCCGATAGATCAAAGTTATATCAGTGTAGCGGTCTGGACTTAAACCAGCTAACAATTTGACCCATTATAGCCAGTCTCCCCATGAAGATGAATATACTAGGAAGTTCTCCAATGAGAACGAAATATATCCTCACCACAAATCACTTCTGTTTTCAGAAAGGACTAATTAAGAAGATGAATTCTTAATCACATCTGACTGCAAAACACATTGTACTTATCTGTTCATCAGCCCATAATCATGATTCAACAGTAATTCTGACTCTACCCCTGAAATGGCAATTCCATCTATCATTATTACTGCTTTTTAGCAGTAATAATAGCAAACAGAATCTACCTATATACAATATAGGAGGACTGTTTTTCTTTTGATATTTAAAATTTCTCTTGTAAATTAAGTAAACATTGGCTGAACCTCAGAGTTGGTATATTGTTTAGGAATGCAGCCTTGCACAGAGCCAAAGGCTTTTCAGAGTCTTAAGAGAAACCTCAGGCACTAGAGTCATCCCCAGTAAGTATATGAAAATTATGTGTACATGTGTCAAAATGCCAACTTCAACTGCGTGACTATGTCAACATGATTTGAGCCGGTAGGCAGGCAAAGGCTGTATGAAACAATACAAAACACTTTTTAAAAGGCTGTTTTCTCAGATGTATTAACTTGAAGGAAGGAAGGAAGGAAAACCAAATAAAAACAAAAGGAAAGCTAGAGCAGAAATTAAGAATGAAGTTCTGCTGCTCTATAAGACAAGGTTAGCAGTTTCAAGTACACAAAAATATAAATAAATAAATCTGGAATGCCATACACTCTGTTCATTCACAGCTAAAAACCATAACTGTCCATCCTTCTCCAGAAAAGAGTTTAAGATAAACTTTACCTTGCCATGATGTGCCATGGCATCCACCTAAATGAGTTAGGCAGTCATAGATACCTTTCATGAGCACTCTTATGATGAGATATCCTAGGTCAGAGGAGCCTAAATGAGGCTGATGTTAGGCTTTGAGAATCTGAAGAGTGCTATGCTTTCAGTCTTGATATCTTTTTTTCCATTTCCTGACAAAAAAAAAAAAAAAAAAAAAAAAAAAAAACAGCATTGGAAATATAAACACTTTTCTCCCTCATATTTCTAATACAAATGAGCAATCGTGTTGACTCAAAAGCTGAAATTCTTGACCTAGCTGGAGACTGAGCTTCTTGAATTAGAGTAACATGAACAAAGTATATTTGATGAAGATTTCTGGCTGGTAAGGGAAGGATAGAAAATGTTTATTGGCCTCTCATTTGTACAGTGAAATAACTTAATAAAGGAAAAGAACTCTTTGTCTGTATAAGTGAAAGGTAAGATACAAGATAATGATGTGTCTAACCTCAAAAAAAAAAAAAAAAAAAAAAAAAAGGGCAAAACAAAATCCATCTGCACAGATGCAGCAATGAGTAATGAAATGGCTCAGTAGTCATTACAAAAAGATGCAAGGATTTGTGGTTAGGAAATCAGATGGGAAAATAAGATAGATATGAGCAATTCTTCCCTGAGTAGTGAGCTGCCATAGCAGGTAAAATGAATGATGCAAGATGTTTAACAGAAGTTGCAGATGTTTAGCCACCTAAAAAAAAATAAAATTGTTACATATTGTTGAAACTCAGTAGGGTTGCACCAATGACATTCAGACTTGTAAACTTATTTTAGTAAAACATTCAGAGAGCTTACTAGCACAACAGGAAAAATATTTTCTCCTCCTTTTTCTCAAATTAATGAGAAGTCACTTGGAATAGGACAGAATGGAGACCACCACCTCTCCACAGGTGATGAGAGTAATTCATTAGGTTCTTCTGTTCAGGCTTGCACGCTCCTATCATTGCAAATTCCTTGAAATATGAAATGCAATTCACAATATATGCTACAAAGATATCAGAGTTCATTATGAGCAGAACTATGTGTCAAGTCACATGAAAACTAGTACTTTCACCTGCATAATATGCAGTCATCATGAGTTTCAGACTTCCTGTTTCTCACTGAAATTAGGTAACAGTGGAAGAAGAAAAAGTGATATCAGAAAATATAAGGTGCTTAATGCTTATAATGACAAGAGCTGGACAAAGGATTTTGTCAAATCCAATCTACCAAAGGATTTTTAGAGGAAAAATTTCCGCACTGGGCAAAGGACTAGCAAAGGACTTCAAGATTTGCACTGTTCGATTCTCCCCAAGAAAAAGCACTGAAGTCCCAGAAACACTCAGACAATTCCAAAAAGAGCACCTGACAGTCAGTATAGCATGGAATTACACAAAGTTGAGGTAAGTTCTTTTTGTTGTAGTTTTTCTGCTAATTCTTCTGTCTTTGTGACTTTGACCTAATAGTCAGTATCTGTAAATATTAAAGGAAGTAAATCAAGTTTTGAACTTGTGCCTCCTCTATACAAAGTCATAAACATTCACCTATTTTAGCTCACACTCAACACAGATAAAAGAAATCTGAAATACCTTATGAAACACATGTACAGATGACATAAGCACCATTATAGTCAGAAACGTAGCCAAATTCTAAAGTCTTCATTCAGGATAATTACAACTATATGTGTGTGTGTGTATATATATATATACATACATATATATATATATATATATACATACACACACATATAAACAAATTCACATCCTGCTTTGGTAAAGGTAAAATGTTGCATTTGATTTTGCCTTTTTAATATATTTAATTTCCTTATATATTTATATATATACACACATACACCTTTAAAAAAAAAAAAAAACTTTCAGAGGGAATTGTTCATTGTTTTTTATTTGCAATGAGTCCAATATATAAATGTAATTTGCCTCAATAACCCCAAAATAAAAATGCATTGAGATAATGGGACATATTCTTCAACCTTCATTCAAAGCACTGCATTTATTTTTCTTTACGAAGATTCATTTAAATAAGTTATTAAAATCCTTAATTTTTCAGCACCCCCTGCCCAGTCAAATATCCACCACCCCATCTCAGAAAAGTAACATTAGCTTTACTTCAGAGCATTTATATACATCAAAGGAGCAGAAAGTCCGTGTAGTGCTAAGAGCAACCTCCTGCCTGTCAGGACATCGTTAGCACTGGCTGGCACAGAGGCAGCTTGTAGCCCTTTTTCATCTAACAGCTATTCGATGCAGCACATTTGTTATTCTTTGCTGCCAAGGAGACAATCTGTTTTTCATTTCCTCTGAAGAAGAGCACAATACTGTGAGTAAAACATCAGATATAATTAGACAAAATGGTTGAGTGCCTCACTGAACAGAGAAATGGATCTGTCCCAGATATGAAGAATAGCCACACACCTGAGAAAGAGGGAAAGGAAGAGAAAAGCACTACCCAACCCACTGGAGTGTGCAGAGGCTGTCATGAGTTATCCTTTCGTCTTGCAGGTGGGATATTTCCTAGGGCTTTTCCAAACTAATTATGTCCTCTCATAACATCTGGAAAAGAAAACATATATATGCAGATCCAATGAAATGAAGAAAATTGTAGCTTGAGATAGAAAACCTGATTCCCGCACATTTATAGATCTGTACACAACCTGGACACAATTTCCCAGCACTTTATGTCAATTATGTGTGCACTCATATCTGAAAAATGTCCCTTAACTCATACAGTGAGAAGTTTGTCAAAAGCTTTTTGCTGATAACAGCAAATATCAATTGATTTGTTACAGTTCTATAGAAGGGAAGATTTTGGAGCAAGGAAAGCTGAATTCTCATGTTCCTCTGAGCCACTACTGTGAGCAGTACCACCTCACCCATGAGGTTGTTTAGGGCTGCAGGACCCTTCTGGAAACGCGAGGATCCTCCAAAAGAAAGCAAAAGGGTCAGCTATCAACTATCTAAAGCTTCTGCTTCATCTCAGGTGGGTGCAGTTCCTGTACCACAACTCACTTCTCAGTCTTCTCCATCAAAACTCAGTAGCTTACTAAATACAGTATTGCTATGTCCAGTAACAGACCACAGGCTTAATACTATCTCTGCAAGGCCTCAGACCTTGTCTGAACTTGTTTTACCCTGCCTAGAGCTTGCTTTGAGCTTTATCATCCTGTAAAAAAAATATTTTTTTAATAACCAGATGACTATTGCCTAATCACCACCTTATTTTGCTTAACATTATTTGTGTTGTACAGCCATCATTTTTATTGTGACTATCACAGCAAACAGCTCTCTTGTAGAATGAAATACTTACAAGTGCAACACAACAATATAGTGTGGGTGAATACAGGCAAGATATGGAAGAAGGGAGCTGGAAAGTGAGGAAATAGGCTGTAGTGTAGAGCAGTACAGGCACTGGATGGCCAGAAAGGGACATAAGACAGCACTGGAGGCCCTGTGGAAGGCAACCTTTCACCTAATTAAGAAATGTAGACCTGAGCAATGGGCAGAATGGGCTCTAGGGGGGAACAAAGTGAACAAACAACAAATATCCACCAGATGTAAGTTGCTCCAAACAAAAATAAATTGGGTTCAGTGTGGAGCTGCAAACTAATGAAAGAACCAAATGTTAAAACATTTTAGGGAAAAAAAAATAAATAAAAATAATCCTAAATGTATGCTAGGGTAAGAGGAAAAAGTCTTCAACACTGCCATCAATGTTCTCCCAGTGGAGGACCTGGGACATTCATGTCACACCATAACTCTTCTTCCTACCTATCACACACAGATGATCTTTGTACATGCGCTGGACCCCTACAAATGTAAATGTGGGGGTCCATCTGTATTAGTGATTGATTTGGGGCAGTAAATTCAGCACTGCCAGCAAGAGGAAGATCCTCAGCATTTCTTACCAGCACAAGGGCATGCCTGCATTGCATTTTGTGGGCTGAAGCCAAGTGGCTCTGCTTGTACACCAAGTCTGCCCGACATGACCATCTCCAAACATAAAATCATACAGTCATGAGTAGCCCAGCAGTGAGCCCAAGCCCAAGCCCTGTTGACAGACAGGTTTAGACTACCTCAGTTTCAACACTTCCCTAAGGTAGCCACAGTGCTCTGATTACAGCTGGCTGGTTCAGAGCATGGGCTTCTGTCCACCCACAAATCATCTCAGACATTAACTCACAACACTCATGAAAACTTTTTTGCATTCCCCACTCCATCCTTTTTGTTTATTCCTCTCTCCCTCCACCCCCGTCCCCCTCCCCACCCCCCCTTTCTTTTTTGTCATCTCTTCAGGTGTGGCTCCCTTCTAGGAGGTCACCTGAATGGCTTATTAGCAATTAACACTACCTATTCCTTCAGTAGCAGCTAAGGCAACTGCAACACTATTAAATAAAAAAAAATGTTATGAAGGGATGGCAGAGTTCTTTGCAAAGAGAGAAGAGGATGACCATGGTTGGTCATGTGGCCATTCCAAACACTGCAGATTACTGCCAGAAGCACACATCCCCTCAATACAGCTAAGCACAACATAGTCCTCAAGTTGCTTTCCCTCTCATCACCAATGTTCCCATGAGGAACAATGCTTGTCAGCTACAAGAGGCAAATGGATCTGTTGTTCACTTCAAGAGCACATTCGAGGTGTTGCCTGGATGAACACTACTCCGTGAAAGCTTTCAGATAACTGAAGATGGAGGCATGGCTCAGCAATGCCAAGTGGCTCAGTCTAACAACTGTCATAGCTGACAGTGTCAGGAGGAAGCTTACAATGGTTCAGCAGTTTGGCTTTAGCCTTAACTTTTTGGGTGGAGACTAAAGAACTGGCAGCTGATGATAGAAATGGAATGAAATCAGAATATCTATTCTTTGTTTATTCATCATTTTAAAATATTTACTGTGGTCCAAGTAGCCCTCCACACACCCCACATCAGAGCACTGGAGCTTTTAAATGTGTACAAATTGATGACTGGCAGCATCTTGAGTCCATCTCTGGATTAACTAAAACCCTTCTCCTTAGACCATTAATGGATACTGACAAAATGAGACTAGAATCTCAGCTAGCCTCAGCTTTGTATTTCTGCCTAAACCCAAATTAACATTGGGTGTTACATTACTAAAATGATCCCTAATGAACCCAGGAAATGGCACCCTGGATGAAGTCATTCAAGGCCTGATTCCAGGCAGCAGGCCTCCACCCTAAATATAAATAAATATATATAAATAAATTTAGGGCCAGCCGTCCTTATTAGGGCAGTCTATGTTACAGTACCTAAACGGATTTCAAGTATCCCTCTGACTTCAGCTTAACATCTCTCTAATTATTTTCTTTCAAAAAGAGCTGTACACACAGCATCCATATTAAAATCATAAATGTCCACAACACTCCTAGAGATCACATCTGCAGTTTTCTTTGTTTTCTGCAAGGAGATGGCTGCCAGCAAGGAAGATTATACGTTGCCTTAAATTTTACCAGATTATGTCTGGATCAAACATTTTTTCAGCCTCTTGTATGCATGAAGAGGACAGCTGGAACATTTCAGATACAGATGTAAACCTTCCCAGAATTAATTATTCACGTCACAGTTTGCATCTTCGATTTGAGTTACCCAACTTGTATTAAAGCCCTACACACTGTGCACTAACTTTGTTGTGTCAATACCTTTTGAGGACTGCTGGCTGCAACCAGTGCTTCAGACATACATTTCCAGGCATGGTTTGGTTTGTGTGGTAAAAGACTGTAAGCCTTTTACCAGTGTAGCAGTTATTTAAAAAATGAGCAGCACAGAGGAGACTAAGAACAGCTCTTCTAAATACCTTTCTTTACTCTCCATCTTTCCTCATACAACCTCTCCCTTTTTGATGTGAAATTCCTAACCTGAGAGTAAGTGAGGAGACAATAGCTCTGCGCACACTGCTGTGTGTGTGCTTTTTCTGCTGGAACTGTAAGACGGTTTACCAAAACATTTTTGAAAGATGACAATTTCTCAAACCTGAAGGAACAGCTAGTTCAACTCCCTCCCATGTCATCCACACACTTGTTACAGAAAAGCTGTGAGGTATTTATGATGATCTATTTCAGACTTCAACTTCAAATGTTCTGGTCTCGTGGTCTGACAACTGATTGATATGTCCTTCTGTGGACTGACCTTTTCCTCTTGGATTCCCAGTATAAGACAGCCCAGTATCCACTTTCTTGACCAAATGTCATGGGAAAGAGGGTGTGCAAAGACAGCTCAAAGGCTGATGTATGAATTAAAAAGAAAGAAGGAGGCTGTTTTCAAAATCATTCAGCATGACTGTGCACATTAAATATATATGAGTCTTTTTATCTTGTAAGGCCTCTTCCCTCTCTGTGCTGGCCTCGTACCTTGAGATGAATTTTGCTTTGAATAAGTTTCCCTGGACATGTCTGATTGCTAGGAACACTTTCAAACTTATTATCCACTGGGATCAATTTCCAAACAAAATCCATCACACTCAGGGTATAGATTTCCAACTTTACAAGCCATTAGTTAAGCTGGAAGAACAAATTGCAAAAACTACTGTAGGTTTCCGTAAGCTCTCAAGTTATACGATCTTGTCAGTGTATCAGAGGCCAGAAAGACCATTACTGCTGAAATAGCTAATGAGAGGCTGAAAGGAAGGACGAGCCAGCCACTTAGGATGTGGAGAAGTCACTCAAACTCCCTGTGAAACTTCTAGGATTCCCTCTGATTTGATGAGGTGCTTTTCATCCACTACTTACTGCAAAGATACAGTTTCTCAGTATAACATCACAGTTTATAGAACTGCATTACCTGATTCGTATCCATAACACACTTCACCCATAACTACATATAAATCAAACCCTGTCTGAGCTTCCAGAAAGGTCATTTGGGTGTGCATGTGTTTGAAGCTAAAAAGCTACAAGAAAGAAAAGTTGCTTAAATACCCAAATTAAATATCCTGATTTAGAAGGGGGGGGGGGGGGGGGGGCAGGTTGTTCTGGGGCACACAGGACTAACAGGTGTAACATGGCAAAAACTGATCTTGAAAAATATTCAGTCCAACATCTGTATGAAAGGGATCACTACAGTTACCCAGACTATCCAGAACTAATCTTTTCAGACTGAATAAGGACTTCTGATGCATTTGTTTTTATAGCCAGTCATTAAACACTTCCCATGAACAGCAATTTTTGTTAGAATTCCTTATTTTCTAGGATCTCCAAAACACCATGCAAGGAATAGAATACTAGGAATTTAAACAGGGACACACCTTTAAAATCTATGTTTACATGATTCTGTCATTGAATTGTGTGTATCGATTTCCATTTGACTTACCCTGTATTTGTTACATTCATATTAGATGGAAACAGCTCATTAGTTCTACAGCTGAAGACTTCTCACAACAAGGGAGGGCAAGGTAAGCTCTGGGAAAGCAATGGGATACCCATTGCCCTGCACAAGAGCTCAGGAATCTGTCAGTGCACATTTTGTTAAAAGCTGATAGAGGGAGATCTCTTACATTACATCTTGCCCTCTTACCTTAAACAAATATTCCCCTAAACCCAGCAAGATGCTCATCATACCATTGCTGATGAAACCGATGTACCTGTGGTGCTCACACTGCTTACAAGTTCAAGCATCTAAGGAAGCACAGAACAGAGACCGGAATCCAAAAACATGTAATGGATGTTTGCTATGATAGTCTAAATCTGACATCAGAGGTCAACTCTCTACTGATCTCTGGTGCATCTACTATCTGCTGGCCATGGGAAACTGAAAACCAATTTTGACCATAAAGACTTTTGTGATACTAAGAAGATATCACAAAAAGAGAAACACCCTGTCTGTCAGTATTATAGCCTATATTGGGCTCAGCTGTAGGATGGACAGGCTTTTATTAAAGATGAGTGAATTCTGGGAGCTGCTAAAAGAACTCATTCACCCAAAGCTCTGATCTTGTTACTGCTTTCAAGCAACAGCTGGAAGGTTTTCAGATGCCAAGGAAGAATTTTGTAAGTTGGGACAAGAGAATCTTAAATCCTTTTTTTTTTTTTTTTTAATCCTGAGAGCAAGGAAAATTCAGCAGTTTTAGATTATTTGAAGTTTATATTTGGACTGATCATCTGGCACTGAACGTGACCACCTATGGAAATGCTTAACTCTTACCTCACATGATTTTTTTTCTTCTGAAAAGCTTTTTGAGATTAGAGGTGAAGTACTTACATGAGTTTAGTTTCAGATTTCTAAAAAAAAATAATTTCACTAAAAAAACAGTAACCACTGTAATAAAACCAAAATGGCAGTGATGGAGTTCCTTAAGTCTAGCATTTATTAATATTTTATGATTCCACACAATGAGAGACATCCCAAGTTTATTTCAGTATTTATCAACATCACTTTAAACCATGACACTGCTTCATTTGACTGGACTAGGTATCCAGTGAATTGTGTTTCCTGTAGGACCAGGAAAGGGGTTCACAGACAAACTCAAGGACTTGATAAAAAGGGATAAAAACGGGTAAAACGGTACCTCAACAGAGGAAGAAAACTGGTACATTGTGGTAAAATTCTCAAGTATACCTAATGAAGAGGGGTACGTTCCTCTAACATCAAAGGTGACAGACGGATGTCCAGTTCAAACGTCTGAAAAGTGTAACAGCTGAAAATTAAAATAAGCTGTCAGTTTTCTAAAAAAAGATATTTTAATTCAAAATAAAATGGACTAACAATTTGCAGATGTTTGGAAAGAAAATGTTTGGGTTACTTGCTTTCAAAGCTAGGCCCTTCCTACCTTTGGTATTCCACTTGCATTTTAACGGTTGTGGTGGCTTTCTGCCATTGCCTGCCCCCTCCATAGCACAAACCTCACAAATCGGCAGGTCCCACATTCACTTTTGACTTGAAATCACATCACTTCTGTCATCCTCAGTGTTCAGCAGTGGAGGTAGGGAGAGAAATCCAGGAGCTCATTATTTCTTGACAAAATTAATTTATAAAGCTAGAAAATCAAATGTGTATTTACATACATATATGTCATGCAAAAAAAAAAAAAAAAAGTTATACTGGAAAATACTGTGTTGGTGGAATGGTGGAAATCTTTAGTAGTAAATTAAATCCCTAGAGAAAGGAATATAAGACAGCTTTCATGCTAGCTGTTTCTAAACTTATATGTATGAAGCCAACCTGTATTGCTAAGCCAGAAATGGACTATAAACAATGATTTGAATCTTTTAAGTTCCTACATTGTGGCCAATCCTTCCTGCTCCTAGGGAAAGAGCAATGCTGGTGACCAGGCAGGTCAGATCCATGGAACATGCTTGTCCTCACCCAGCACAGGATCATCCTCAGCTCTCCATAATTTCCAATACACACAATTAAACAGGCAGATAGAGGACATTAATCTGTGCAAGAGAGTTGTACCTGCAGATGCATCCATCCACCCCCCTTTATAAGCTTGTCAGCCCTGAGCTCCAGCTCAGACTCCCACCCACAGCACTGTGCCTCTGCTCTCAGCCAAACCTTAGGCAAGGGTTGACATGGCTCCTACCTGTTGTGCCTACTGTTATTTCTTTTAATACTGTCCAGTCTATACAGGTCCTGCTACCCAGCTAGGGACTTTCTTCACTTTTTTCCTCCATGACTGGAATACATAGGATTTTTCCATGTGGAACTTTTTTTTTAAACCTAAAGTTTTACCAATTTGGCTGCCTGACACACACAACTTCCTCAATGAAAGTGGAAAAAATCAAACTTCACTATCTTTTCAACAGGTTGTTCTCCTTTCTGAAGTTTTCTCTTAGCAAAAGTACTTATAGAAAAGGGAATTTTTTTTTTTTTCCTGACAAATCTTACTCCCCACCCTCCCCCAATGTGAGGAATGGGGGAGAATTCCCAAAAACTGATTATTGGCATGTTATAAAACATTTTAAGTGTGAATGAGAATATAAAAGCTGAGATAATTAAATTTTTCCCCAAATATTTTCCCCTCTCCAGCTCCAAAAAAAGCATGCATTATCATATTTACTCTAGTGTTGTTCTGATGAAAGATTTTCTTCCCCTGTTTCTGACAGCCTGGGAGAAGGTCAAGAATGATGGTGACGAACACCAAAGACATGACTACAGCTACTTGTATCAAAGCATTGGTAGAAGATTTGCTCAGACAGCTAAGGGTTGCCCCCATTGAACCTATCAGTATGGGTCTTCCTTCAGAAATAAACTTTGGATCCCAGATCATTCTGAAACACATTCAAAATCACCCTGTACACATTTACAACATACACTGCAAAACTGCACAGACTTTTCCAACTCAATCTCTTAACCATTTGTGCCACCTAGTAAAAGAAAAAAAAAAAAGTTTTTGAGAGAAAGAAGATGGATTTTAGCCTCTCAAGAAACTCTTGCAAACCAGCTCTCAGGAATGCTTTGGTAGCCCAGAGCTTTTGTCCAACGCTGATGGACTGCCAGTTTCAAATCTTAGAATCACATGCAAATGAATGTGACCTGTTAATCCAGAGCCACCAAATCCTTTTCTGTGTCACAGGGTGAATGAAATAGCTGGGCCCCACCCTCATCCCCTCACAGCCCCATTAGCAGTAAGTGTGTGAATTGTTCATTACGCTATTGCAAAGTCATTCTAATTTTAGGGATATAGGACTTAACACCTAAACTTAGACACTCCAGTATCTGCTATTCTGCATGAATATTATTCAAATGAACATCTACTTGACTGTGAAAAACACAATGGTATTATCCTGGGGAACGGCTTCCTAAATAGCCTGTTGTTATTTTGGGACCATAATACATTATGAAGACATAGCATTATTCATGGTATTAGCTGTGGTGAGGCCCCAGCCAAAGAAAAAAAGGGGGGGAGGGGGGGGGGGGAATTAAGAAGCTTGAACATAAGCTAATCAAATAAGAAAAAACAGAAATCCTCATTTTACAGGTTAGATTGATAAAGTTAAAGTCAGGCAGGGTATATAGCGATGACAGTGAACGTGTCTGAGGCTCAGGGTATGTATACATGGATGTCTACAGGGTTTAAGGACCTGCATTGGTTTAGCTCTGGCATAGCTGTGATCTGTAAGGAGTCCCATGTCATAGAAGAAGGATTTTTGAATAGGATAGACTTCTCATGAATCTCTACCCCCCTTAGCCACTCCTTTCCAAATCTTTACCTACTGAAGGACCAATTTTAATACTGGCAGCTGTGTAAGCCTCAGACATGATTCAGGCTGCCGTTGGGATGAGCACACCATGCTGGCTCTGCAGGGCTAGGCTGTGCATCCCCCAGCCGCCAACACCAGTCCTCAGGGATGCTGTTCTGCTCTGGAGGTGGAAAAGGGCTCTCACACCATAGGTTGCAGTCGACAGTGGGCTCAAACAGCCACTCAGATCATTTTAATCTTACATCTAGGTTGCTCATCTGGCAAACCACCGATAAAAGAGAGTTCAAGGGATACCTTTTCCTTGGTCTCACATCCCTGGACTGCTTCCAGCACTGCTCAGACCAGGAACTGAGGAGGTCCACAAGGGTTTGAAGTCTTCCAACCTTTCAAAAACATTAGCTGATACGGGTTCAATTCGTATGATTTAAGCTTCAGCTCTGAAGTTTTTTTTTAGATTCCAGACCAAAATCCCTACCCGTTTGAGTATTTTTTCATTTATTACATATAAATTGGCCCGTAGCAATAATCAGATGCTGTGTAATTAGCTTACCTATATTTCAAACATAGCTACTTGCGCTCTAACTTTCCCTGCAGGGTAGCAACCTCAGTTCCAGGACAAACGACAGGTACTTGCACTATTAAATAGTGCCATCTAGTGCATACTGGGTGTCAGATTAAGCAACTACTTTCCCAAGGAAAAACATCCTGAAGGTAACTGGTAGACTCAACACAAAGCTTCAGATTTCAATTGGTTGTAATATTTTAGGTTTCTACTAATGAAAATTAATTTAATCTGTCCAATATTCATGTCCTTTCGTTAAGTTCTTACATACAACAAATTCCCAACCACACTGATGTTAGGCATTACTTTTATTGCAGTAATATTGTCACAGCCTGCATCCTGAATTCTAAGTGTAAAACAAAGACAACTCACTAGGGAGTCTCAAGTAAAACATGAAGATTGCTGACCAACAGTATCCAATAAGACATTTACAGGAGCTAAACATCTAAATTTACAAACCCTTTCTTTACTCATAAAAGCAACATTTGCCATAGAGAAAGCCTAAAGATACCACTTACAGCACAGAAGACAAAATAAAAGCTTTGAGGGTAGCACCTGGTGATCCTGAGCAGACCTGTGAGAAAACTCACACCTCGGGAAAATCCAGAGGGGTGCTCATCCAGATTCACCACACTTTACACTGGATAATAGTAGAATTCCAGATCATAGTATAACGTATTACAGCGCACGTCAATTGTGGAAAAGGGATGTTATTGCCCCCATGGCCTCAACACAGATCTGTCATCTCTCCCTAGTATCAAGAAATTTTCCACACCTTCCTGCTCCTGGATGCTCTACCAGAGTTTTTGCAATGTTACCTGCAAGTATAATTTAAAAGGCAACAGATGCCACATAAGGAGGTACAACCTGACCACAGAGGAGAAAATAGAGCTTGTCCTTGCATCTCTGTTAAGAGCTGTATACTTTTTGGTCCCAAATACACATCAATATCTTGAGCCACATTCACATGAGCTGTGATTTCAGCAGTTTCTGTGTGGTGTATCATTCCTGTAGGAGCTGTTAACATGCAAACAAACATACAGGCTGTAGAACTGATAATTCAATAGACAACTGTCTTCAGAATCTGCAGTGATCCAGCTTATCCGCATGAGCAGGAAGGACACTGGTACTACAGGAGGGCCTGACACTACAAAAAGTAGAGACTTGTGATTATTTGCTTTGATTAAGGGGGTTTAGGGACCGTTTCAGCTAGAGGAGAGATGTCAGTTCAGGTGTCTTGGATTAAGTCCAGGTACATAACGCAATCTTCCTGTCCACATTTTCCTTTTGCTTTCAATTGGATAAACTATCTCCCATGCTACAGTCTAAACTATTATGTTTTGCTGCACTGCATGCTAAAAAGCTGCCATATTCCACCCCAAACTTGGCTGTATTTAAAGGATGGATTAACTGTTCTTTATGTATGCAGCTTGGAAGTGGAATGCACAGTTCATTGTGTTTTAAAATCATTGTTATTTAAAATAGCCATTTACCTCTGGTATCTTCATCTTACACTCAGTGCTTGAAAGGTGTATACAAAAAAAAAAAAAAAAAAAAAAAAAAAACAGACCGCTGCAGAGTGGGTTAACATCCACAATGAGCCAAAATCAGTGTTTAGTTAGCCTGATTGCTGCAATGTTTTTCTGGAGGGGGCTGGGAGAGAAAATGGCCTCTTCAGGATTAAGGAAAAAATAATCCACTTACATCATAGAAAGCTGGAATCACATCAAAGGCTGTGAAAGCTCAGAAATTGGCAGCTTGAAATCCACTAAGAATTGAAATGAATTTATACCTTTTTTTAATAGAGCTGGAACAATGATTCAAACAACTTAATCCCTGAGCAATTTCACAACCTTTTGTTACTTTTCAGAAATCCCTCTCTTGTCCTTACCTCTCAAATCATCTATTTAAATCTTTTGCCTATTTAGGACTAAATTCTGCTCTAAGCATTTGATCTTGTTGAGTTCAACAACACTGTAGAAGTGTTTAGGAGAGCTGTAGAACCTGACCTCTGGTCTTTATGCAGAAAGGGACACCAAAAAGGGTCAGCATAGTTTGAGGACTGCACACAAGCCAGTTCCATGAATAGCTATGATTTACTGTGTCCCTTAAGAGAAAGCCAGTCAGCCCTCAATTTTAGAGTAGGAGTACTAGCAAGCTGCTTCCTGGGAGAGCTGAAAAGCTGCAGCACATCCACATGACTTTTGGGATGAACTTGTAACAACAGGCTCATTTACCCTTCTGAATGGAGTGATTATAAATGAGTGACCTCTTCAGCTCCAAATTGTCAGTGAAGCATCATGCAGTTGTAGGGTGACTGATTAAATTTAGCATCTCAGACCAAGTGTGAAGTCTCATTGGTGTTTGAATAACCACAGCCCTGAAACAGTCAGGCAAGTTCCTGCTGGCACCAGCACTTTCTACAGCAAACCCTACTGTTCCCATAAACAGGATGAATTCACACACACACAAGCACACACATGCCTTTATTGTTTTTCTGCAACACTCATCCTGTTTGATCTCTGCACATTCTAGGTATAAAGTTACTTCTGTTTTCCTCTGATGATAGACACCTTTAGTATCCAGCAGTCCCTCATTGCCCTTCTGAAAGGGCTTGAGACCTCTGTACTGCCAAAGTAACACTATTGCACAAGATCCCATGCTTCTGCAGAGCTGCCAAGGGTTCTGGGAAGACTGACATGCACTCAAGGAATGTCATTTCTGTAGGAATATAGCTTTGGGACCTAGGAAAAAAGAATGGAGAATGTCACAGGCAGATCTTCTAGTGACAACTGAGATGGGGATTGCCCAAGTTTTATGGGCTGGACTATTCCCAATAGCCAAAATCTTCACTACAACACACTGAGCTCCATGATAATACACTGATGGAGGTCAGTCCCCCTAAAAACTTCATTTATTGCTGAGCACCTTGAGAGGTGGTGAAATCAATTAACACTCAAGAAACTTGCCAAGGATTAACAGTCCTCTGTTACATTTCTTCCTGTCTGGAATATATGTTTTAAATATTTAATGGTACATGGGCTAGAACACAGTTCTCCCATATGCTCATGCTGAGGAAGCATTGAACCTCAAGTTATTTGGTTATTCTTACCCAGGAAGCATTTAAGATGATAGATTAATTGGTAATATTCTGATTTTCCTACACATTCTGTAGGGTAGTGTAACATGTTAGTAAATAATGGCTTAGCCTCTTTCGATTTCAGACTCAAGGTCTTAGTCTGGCTGACAGTCACATTCAGATGATTGCAACTACCCAGTAGCAATGTCAATAGAAGGTTCCTTACTGGAACCATAATTACAGCAGTTAATTATTTGCACAGTGTCATAGGTGTGCATAGCAATACATTGTTTAGACAGGTCCCTACCCCAAGGACCTTGCAATCTAATCTGGATGGACACAGTATAGATAATTAAAGAATGACCCATGGAAGTAGGAGCAGAAGAGAACAGAATCTGATCCCATCCACTATGACTGTGGGACATGTTTACCCCTTTGACCACTTATTGTTATGGCCAGATTTGAAAATGCATGGCCCACACAGCAATCGTCGCAGTTGAACGCAGTCCCACATCTTTATTTCTCAGGCTCTGGTGCCCTCCTGTGGCCATTCGTCTTTACACATTTGGAAGTGTTAACAGTCCGCACTTCCATTTATGAGCGTTATTTTATATTTATGTTTGTCGTATCTTGAAGTCCCAGTTATTACTCTACTGCCAGCTGAGTTACACCCTATCTTTTGTGCAACTCAAATAATAAAGTTTTCCCTCCGGAAAATATAAGTTGCTCCTGTTTCCTTCAGAGGCACAAGGAGATCATGAAGAAAAGAGCTGAAGTAGTTCAGCACGTTGATACTATGTGGTCAATAACATTGATAGAGGGACAGACCAACACCTACACCAGAACCATAAACATCTGGAGATGCCATCCACATGGCATTGCAGGCTTGCATTAGCCATTTAAAATAAGCAACATTCCCAGACCATAGGAAGAGGGATAACTATTATAAAATAGATAATAAATATTTGACACACTTTGCTATTATATATGTTACTTACATCAAAGCATGAGGAAATTAGAAATTGTTCTGAGAAAAGCTTGAAAATACATTACATTTGCTCTGAACAAATCAGCATAGCAGGCTTCTCATTTCTTGAATAACTCTTTTCATTTCTGTTCATCACTTTGATTTTAAACTTCCTCCTCTCAAGACAGTAGAATTATTCTACATCTATGCACACGCATGCTTACTGCAGCCTTAATTTGTCCAAATCAGAACAGAAGAATCCTCTGCAAGCAATTTCTCCAATCCCTAGATAATCTTTCCATAGCGATAACATTCATATTATGAATTTTTTTAACCCCTTTTATTCTTTACTCTCATAGAATGCCACAACTAGTGTTCACATTCTATTCCTAATTGTTCAAGACAAAACTGGTCATTCCTTACCTGTAATGAGGATATTAAGAATTAAGATTACTGTGCAACAGCAGACTAGCCCATGCATTGCATCTCAATTGATAATAGCACAATATCAAGATTGCTCTGGATCATCTGACTAAAACACACCCAAATAATCTTTCTGTCAAGGTTGTTACAGGCTGTGTTAGATGGGGAACATTAAACACCGCAGAATAACTCTCTCTGCTCAGCTGTGGCATGGATGAGCCTACATAACTGAAGGGCCAGAAGGCAGGTAGCCACGTATGCCTTCCTGTGCAAATGTCACAAAGGTTGAATCTTTAACTTGCTGCAAGTCACAAATGTACACAATAGTCCCATAAAACGAAAAAAAAAAAAAAACACCACACAGGAAGAATTAAGTTTCTTAAACTATACTTCATCAAATCGTACTTCTGTGAAGCACATTAGCACTTCAGTCAACAATTTACTGTCCCCTCACCCCCCCACCCTCCATTAAGAAACTTTGTCATATGTGTCTTGGAGTCTGAATGCCTCATGCGGTGAAGTATACAGAATAATGTCATGTTGGTAGTTCACATCTTTAGCATTTATCTACCCTTTAGCATTTACTACCCTATTCACATCTTTTTCCATCAGTAGTGAACTGGACATCTGTGTTGCCTTGCCACATAACAAAAGACCAGAGGGATTGTACCTGACAAACCAATATGATTATTTAAGTGGTAAATCATCCTTCTTCTTTACATATTTTAACATTTAAGGAGTGCAGTTTAACAGAAAACAGCAGAATCCCCAACTTATTCACACACAAAACATACAACCTAACATATCCCAGCCCTTCTATGCTTACAGCCAGTTAGAACTCCTTGTAAGATGGATTATTTTGAAAACAGGTTGATTCTACTTTGGAATAGCAATTCAGACTTTCAAAAGTTTTCTGAAGAATGTCCAGTATTTTTTGTTTAGAGAAAAAGTGAATTAATCTAATAAATAAAGCAATTGGCTTTTATTCTTCTCTCTCATCCCAGTTCCTCAGAGGACTCCAGAAATGAGAGCTGCTTGAGATGGGCCGCCATAACCAAAGCACTAGCCAGAAGTCAAGGTCTCCGTATGTTCTCAAGGGAAATTCTGTCCACTTCACTGGTGAGTAAAACCAGAAATACTGAGAGCCTCTACTCAAGGAAGGGTTCCAAGATAAACTGGCAGAAGTCTGAGACACCCTAAAATCTTCTCTCAAAGGTTCCTGATAAACCCACACTGGCAAACACTGTGAAGCCCTTTAACAACAGTGAAGATGTTGAAGCATCACCCCAGCAGTCATCTGCTTCAGCCAATATAATCCTTATTACTACTTGACTACGTAAACTGAGCAGTTTGCAAAAAATAAAAAAGTCTGGTGAGGTCTTCAAAAAAATTTTTTTACCATACCTAAAACTCATGACTCCATTTACTGACAAAAACCACAGACAGAAAGAGATACTTAGAACAGAAAGAGATACTTAGATGCATAGCTTTCAAAGCACTTTCCTCCATCAAAAAAGATTTTCATTTTCTCAGATGCTTCTAGTTAAGAAACTAAGCTAATTAGTCAACACCAAAGTAGATAAATAGCAGACGGTTCATTAAAATCCATCAGGAGAGAAATCGGTTTTAAAATTGCCATGTTGAATCTTTGAGGAAATTGTATTCACCCCTGTCCTTCAAACCTCCACCACCATAGAGACATACTAGGACTTCATATAATATACCAGTGTAATCTGCTCAAACTAACCAAGAACCTACCATCTTACGCAACCGATGTAGCACAAGAGTTTCCATAAGCTGAAAAGAAAGACATACTAAAGCTGTTTCCAAAAAGCTTAGTTGGTGACTTCAAGTCATCTCAAGCAAATGTTATGCAAGAAAAAGGTTCTATAACAAAAACTTGTAATTTAGTACAAGTCTACTCATATCACTTGTATACAACTAAATATGTAAAAATTGCAAGTTCTATTCTGTAAATACTATTCACTATTTCTAACATTCATTGTTGCATTTAGACTACCCCCCAAACAAGAAAAGAATCCAGAACAGCACATATGCACTTTCACACCCTAAGCATCAAAATGCCCATAACCTTAGAGTTATGTGTACTGCTGAAACATTTCCTTAATGAGCTGGGAGCGCTCTCCACTTACCTCTGTCAAAGTGTAAGTGCAGAATAACAGCTTCCACAGGCAATAGGCAGAGAGTTACTATGTCATTGTTTGGATAGACTTCCAAACTTGAAAGGATAAATGTTCTCATACAAAGACTTAAAATAAAACCTGGCACCAGGAAGAAATTACCATCTTTTCTCATTCTTCAATTACACAATCACCTTCTGATTGCCACCTGCTAGCTATACAGAAATTCATGAATGCCTTCCTCAACAAAAAGGTTCACCTTTAATCAATAGTGTGATAAAACAGTCAGTGAAAGTCATGTTATGCCCAATAATAATAATTTAAAAAATAAATTTAAAAAAAAAAAAAAAAAAAAAAAAACATTGGAAGGAGACTGTTAGTCTTAATAATGCCATATAGTACCCTGGGATGGAGAATAGCTGAAGCTCATGCGATTAACTGCGAAGTTCCAGAACACCCTCATACCCCAGTGATTCTGTAACCTGCCCCAGCACTCTGCACTGCTGCACCCTCCCGTAACTACTTCCAGCCTTCATATCTAAATTACTCACAGCTTCCACAAGTGCAATTTGATCTATGCTAATTTGCCAATTAGTTCTGTATTCTGCTTTCCAACATTCTCACCCCAGAAGACATGAAAAGCAGCCGTCCAGTTCTACACCAGGATGGCAGAACAGCTGAATGCTTAGTGAATTAAATAGTTCAACTCACTGCTGATTAAATCCAAGCAAGGTTTCCAAAGTGAACTACATATGCTATTTCCCACCAAATAATCCCAAGTGCAAGGCAGTGAGCTTTGGTTTAGAATTAGTGGAAAAGAAATAAAACATTTGCATGTTAGGGGAAATAGAAATTTTCAACAGGCTCTAAAATTGTTTTGTTTAAAATCCTATTAGTCATGCTTTACTCAGCTAAAGTTTTAGTAGCCCAGATCAAGTCTGTTCCTTGGATTTCTTTCAGATACCTACACAGTTACTCTTTGGAGCTGCCCTGTCCTGAGCCTACCATTTTTTAATCTGTTTCTTCCAATAGCCCAGTAATTCAAGTGCTGTGAATCCTTCAAACACTGGATTGTCACATATACTTACAAACACGCTGCAGGTTTTCATCCTTAACCTTGTAAATGAATGCTCCTCTTCAATAAGAATATTTGCCAAAACTTTTTAAAAGAAAATGTGAAACTGAACTGATTTTTATACTTCAAGCCAAAGTTTTACCAGCTTTTCAAAACCCCCACATCAGGTTCACTTTATGATAACCTCGGGAGCATTTGATGTTTACATTGTTGACATGCTTTTAGAAGGCAGGGCACAGCTCTGTGATTGCCAGTTCCAAGGTTGCACTACACTCCTAGCCTACTGCAAGGGTACAACCTATAATTTTAAAAAAATAAACTTTCAACAGCAGTAAATTTCTGTAGGTGATGCATTTTGGGGTGATTTACAGATGCTTGGGGTTACTGGAGATGACTGCTTGCCTAAGAGTGTATTTGAGGCATGTAACAGCACTCCCCCAAGAACGACGTTCTGTCAGGTCTGATTGCATAGGAGCTCTACATAATTACATAAATTGCTTTCACTTCTTGTACACTACCCAAGCATTAATAGAAGAGATCAGGCATTATTTGCCAGCATACCCTCTTCTTTACTGCAAATGTGTCATTAGAATAATTAATGTTAATATTGATTATTTAGCATTGCATAGCTCAGTGGGGCAACTACTATTACTACAGAAGTTGGCAAAAATTATTTGCATAAGTCTTATTTTGCAAGTCTGAAAATAAGGAGGTGATACATTGTAAAATTCACTGATTTTTCCTTTACCTGGAACAATCCAAGACAGTGCATTGAGCTTTATTTGCCCTGAACTTGAGTCCCAAATGCAGAGCATGTTTCTGAAATTCATGCTCACTTTAATGGAAATAGAGCTACCCACTGACAGCTTCAGTTCTACAGTATCTGATCCAGATCTTTCTGGTGAAAATGGAAGTGTTACTAAATTTACATATTAATATAAACACACATAGCTAAACACAGACAAAATAATAAACTCTCCACACACAGCATGGTAGCCTCTACAAAGCTAACAACCTGCTCCACCTGTTCAGGCAGCCATGTTCAACTGCCTGAAAAGATGTCCCTGAACAATACCAGAAAGAAGCCAGTTGCAATCCTGCCTAACTTGCATCACTTTGCTCTCCATGTTGTGGAGCATCCTTTTACAGGATTTCCACAAGCAGCTGAATTCAGCACAGTCTCTGGAAATATGGTTCTCTTGTACAGTCACAGTCATGAAGCACTCTTTTTCTGCAGAGCAAGAGAGAAGAAATCCCTTTATTTTTATTTTTTAAATACCATCCTCGCTATGAAGAGAGTGGGGAACTCCACCAGCACCACTCACTGGAACAGCTCTCGTGCCTTTTACAGGTGGGTTAAGTCAAAGCATGATGGAAATTTTGAACAGTTCTCAAAAAAAAAAAAAAAAAAAAAAAAAAAAAAAAGTAGTTTTCCAGACACATTGATCTACAGCAAGACTTGTGAATTCAAATATTTATTCTGTGAGGAATACCTGGAATGATCTAATTCCATACATTTCAGTAGTTTCAAACTTTAGTCAAGTAAACCATGTACACAACAAATGCCTTCAGTTCAGCTGTGATTTAAATCACAACTAAGATGTTACAAGGTAATAACATAGCATGTAATATCAAGGCAAATTACAGTCATCAAAGCTTCAGACAGCTCTATTCCCAAATATTTAAGACACAATGCCTTGCAGTGGAATTCTCTAATGTCTGACAATGGTAGAACAAGTTTCAGTTTGAATTAAAATCATGTTTTCCTCCCCCCTCTTTGAAATTGAGTTAAAATTCCAGGGAACATAGAAGTCTATAGTGATACCAATTCATCACAGCCTCACGCCAGTGCCAAACCACTGCCTTTATTTCCCATCCCTTTTTTCACCCCCTCTTCATGCCCCCAACACATGCTTATCTGTCTATAACTTATGTTTTGGGAATATAAATGAGAACATCTCTATGCTGTCCCCTGGATGAGACCAAACTGGCAAAGTATAGACCCTCCAAAGACAGAATACAAGGACATATCTGGATCATAAAAATATTTGTAAGTTATGCAGAGAAGCTGCAACATAGGTCCAAGAACAGATCTCCTCTAGTGACACTACAGGAAGCAACATGGACAAGCACAATTCATGAGTAGCACAGCTTATCAAGATGGTCCTTCCGCATAGGAACACAAAGTATGAAGTTACCACTGTCTGTCTGACCAGTGCATGAATGTCTCCTTTTAGGGCCCTGTCTTTTCTTGTCACATGTAAAGAAGAGTCTGAAAACAGATACATTTGAAAACAAAAATGCTTGAAACTCTTACCTTGAGAGGAATTGTTGGTGATGCGGTCACAAGACATAGAAAAGAACAGCTCCAAGAGATCCTTCCTTGGCCACACAACCAGATGCGCTGAAGCACAGGTTTAGATTTTGTCACAAACAGGGTGGCTTTTTGTGGTTCATTGGGTATAACAGGCTCCACTTTTTCCTGACTGCAGCCCACCAAGTGGGAGAACATGGTGACTGCCAGCCCCCCTCTGCCTTCACAGGAGGCACAGAGCAGCTGTGGGATGGCAGACCTGAAAAAGGAAGCACTGGAGTTAGGTACAGGAGAGATTGGAAAGAGAAACAAACACAAACTCATAAGAATGCAGATTTCAGGAGTATAACTCCTTTCACCAGCAAGCTGTGCAAGGGGCTAGTGGCAGGAGCTATGTTATGGTAATGGTATAATATCACCTGGAGATTCACCCAAAAGTTGTCAGGTTTATATTTACACAAGGAAGCACTACTTGTAATATAGGATTACATTACCGATCCTGCAGGAAACTGCACAGGATACACTGCCAGGTCAACAGAAGAGGAGCTCACTGTTGAGTGTGCTACACGCACTTCTGACAAAGACTTATCACAGTGACAGCAACAAGAAAATTTTCATTCTAAATAACTTCTCCAGGACAGCTAAAAATAACTAACATCTCAGATGCGGTCTAAGTATTTCATACATTTTTATGCATACGCAAAGCACATAGAAGGCTTTAGTATACACTATTTTGTTACAGAGAGGCAGTAGTCTTGGCCTTCTATGCTTTGCTCTTGTAACGAGATGTGCTGACAATGACTAATGATGGTAATGAAAAGCACATGATGTCGCTGGCCCAGAAGCAGGTGCTGCCTGTAATGTTTGCTAAAGCACAAAGCCTGACTTTGTTTCTTGGTTGTAAATTGTTTGCATTTGTTTAATAGAAATGACTGAAAAATTAAAAAGTCATTTCAATAAAATATTTAAGTTCTCTTTGAGGAAGAAATCATAGCAGTTTGTGTGGTGTTTTTTCACCTGAAAATTCATGAAGTACTTAATTAATATTTTATTTTCCAAATAATACTTAACACAATCTCATAATTTCAATTAAAAAAATAAAATAAAATAAAATAAAATAAGTAAAATAAAAGTGCTTTAAAGGGTTTTGCAAAAGTCATTGAATTAACATTTTGGTGCTGTTTTTCATTTATTATAACAATCAAATTAATTTTTTTTTAATAATAAATTTTAAGAACATTTAACCTTTCTTTTTCTTTTTTCTTTTTCTTTTTATTTTTATTTTTCTTTTTTTTTTGTTGTTTTTTTTTTGTTGTTGTTTTTTTTGTTGTTCTTTTCCCCCAGTCTTGGGCATTTCTTTCATTCATCCCTTTATCAGGGTTTCTGCTTTGTAAAGGAGCAGCACCGGTTCATTTTGAAAGTTTCCACTAGAGGGCTCGGTTCCATAGGACTTCAACAGCTCAGCAGTCAAATGTCTCTGTAAGCATCCATCCCTGCCAATCACATCATGCCACTACGAACAACCAAACACCTTTGTGCTGGTGAAGGTGTATCCACGATTCAGCAACAGCAACAGCTCAGCTGCCCAGTGCATATTTATTGCCTGATTTATGAGAGTGATTGTTAGACTCAGTTTTTCAAGCTACTTCACATCTGCAATTAAATTTGACCTTAGAATAGAAGGTTGATTCAACCCATCAATGAAGCACAGTTAAATGGGAGGAAGAAGGGGAAAAAGGTGACATGCAAGTATGGACATCTAAAGTCCACTGAAATAACTGGAAGGTTTTTCTGAAAAAATAGAAACTGGTCAAAATTGAAGGAAGAGTGAAGATTGATTACACAGTCAGTAGTTCTTCATATTGGAAAATTCCCAGTCTCGTTCAAGAAATGTAAAACACAAAAACGTGCCCCACTGCCCTAGTATCCATCCCACAAGAGGACACAGTTTCTGCTTTCCAAGTGTCAAATCACCCTCAAGGAGTTTGCCCACCTCGCAGCCACACTAATTTGCAACAAAGCACGCCTGAACCTCACAAGCTCCCACATTAGCTGCTGGTCACATTGACAGTGGGCACTTGAGAAAATGTAAAGCAGGACCAAGTGACAGCAATGGATCAGGCACCTCTGTGCCCTTGGAGCATGTATCCGTCACCTGCTCCTCACATCTCTGCTGGGGGATCTGGGTCCAATGGTGCACCAACTGTAGTGCTACCAACAGGAATAAAATTATGGCAAGTCTCACAACATGGCATGGGTTTATTAGCCACCCACTTGCTGAAATTGTGGGTGGCTTCAGCTTTCATCTGGGAGAAATTAGGTTTCTAGCGTTTCTGTTGGGGGAGGAAAGTGACAGAAAAACCTGAAGAAAACACATGCTGGAGGCTAAGGTATCCTCTTTCCCCGTCTCCAGTGACTATTCAAGCTGTCTTATGGTTTTAGGGACTGCAGTCGTTTGGCCTTCACTCACCCCAAGTGCCTGCACCAGTACGTCAGTGTGCTGCCCATTCAGACATCACCACCCAATGCAGAAGATCCAGCTTGCAGGACCACTGAGTGCATCAGCAATATAAATGTGCTGCATGCATGCTTGGCAGTGCCAAGAGTCAATGGTCCTCCTGTACACGTGTTCCATGTTCCATGTGTCCCTTCTCTGCCCACCATGAGATGTCACAAGTGGAGGAGGGAACTGAGAGCCCCTTGCTGCCAGCAGAGCCATTTATGCAGCTGGGGGTTTCAGCAAAGCACAAGCTTGCTGAGCACCATTTTCCTCATTTGCCCGTGGGGCAGTAGCCCTGCCTTTCTCCTCCCTTTCATCTGTTCTCTTTTTAATGTAAGGTGTTGGCCTTTTCCCCTAGGAAACACACAGTATAACCTAGCATTCAACAGTGCAAACTGCTAACAAAGCAGCATGAACAATCTCACCCTCCACCCACCCCCTCCACTCCACCCCCCCCCCCCCCAAAAAAAAAAAAAAAAAAAGGGGGGGGGGGGGGGGAACAAAACAAAAAAAAAAAAAAAAAGCCGAAGGCAGATACCTATCCAAAGAACGTTTCCATACAGTGAGAGGTTGGTGTCATTCAGGGCATTGGGCAATGACACCAACAGGGGCAGTATTGGCTGGGTGGATGTTGCCTGAACCCCTGAGGAGAGCTCTGTTCCAGGAACACCACAGGAGCATGTGGACGCAGACAGCCCAGAGTGGTGCCCTTGCTCAAGGCGAGCACTGAATGGGCCTTGTTTGCAAAAGCAACACAAGCGCCAAGGACATGCAAACATTTATAACATCCAGAGATTAAGAGAGTTCAGGGTATACAATTCATCTTTACATACAAAGAGCAAATTCTTATGAGATTGTTAACCACCTCATACGGGCTGCAGATGTGAACTCAAGCCATGAGGTGAACCCAACAGCTACCAAGAAAGGCTGATAGCAGAGGAGCAAACTCATTGTCACCAGACTTCTCTGATAACTTGCACAAATGGGCCCCAGGATTTGCGTCACCTGAAGCTGAAATCTGCTGCATAGGCAGAGGTTTTGTCATGGTGTCTTGCATGTAGACGGATTTTCTCATGCAGTGTAGTAAGTATCTCATTCTTCCTGTTTTTGTGCTTTTTTTTTTTTTTTGAGCAAATGGAAACTTTTTTTTTTTTTTTGAGAAATCTGTGACTTCAGCTTTTAGTTGCAGATCCCTACACCACATTCCCTGGCTGCTGCAATCTCTACCCTTCCTTAGTATCTACCTAGCCAAGTAAAGAATGCTTTCTGCAAGGGAAATCCTTTTCACTTGTAACTGGCCCTGTCATAACACTAAAGAAATTTCATGTAGGGAAGGGTCCTGCAGTGGTCAGAAAGTGATGCTGAAAATTGACTTGTACAGCCTCCATGACAGACTCAGCAAGGCAGGCTCGTTCTGTGAACTCAAGACACTCATCATTCGTGTCAAGTAAACCTCATTCCTTCCAGGCAGTATCTTACATCCAATCAGCAATACTTTAGCCATCTCCAAAGAAAAACAGATGTGTCCATTGTACTTGAGAAAGTGCAATGGAAATTTTTTGCACATTACAGTTATGAGAGTTATTGGGTTCAAACAGTGTTAATTGCTCTGGGTGATCCGCTCTTCGGTTGCCATATCTATCACTTTTATTTAAAATGCTTGAAACATCAAGAATGTGCAGAGATGCCAGCGTCACAAGTATCGTTACCTTTGCACCAACTGTTGGTAGCATGCAATGATGATAAAAACTGAACTACTTTATTCTAGTTTATGGAACAGAGAAGAAACAAGAACATTCACACAGAAAACAAGACCAAAAAAAAAAAAAAAAAAAAAAAACACTTTAGTCAAAGGGACTGGATTTGGGGTGAGGGATTGGTCTGGTTTATTTTTTTAATTTATAATCATGTTGAGCCTTTTGGAACAACCAAGTTCTACCTTGGCTCAGAGGTAGACAGTCCAAAAGAGAAGATGAATGACTGTGCAAAAAAGTGATTTACAGAAAGATTTTGGCAGAAAAATTTCAAATGAAAAGAAATGCAATTTCTTATGTCTCTTTCCTTAGATGGTTCCCAGACTTTGAAATATTTTTTTTCCACACTATCTTACTTTCAAATATTCCAGTACATCAAATATTTTACCACTTCTACTGTAGAACTCTAAATTCCTATGGAAGTTCCTTCTTAAAATCCACTTCTTCCTTGCACGTTGGTCTCACCTCCATCATCACAACCAATGTACCACCAGACATGTTTAATACTTAGCCTCCCCTAAGTTAGTCATTTAGCAATAACAGTTCCAAGACAGGGATAGAATGAAAATCTCCTCTTTTCTAAGAAATCAGAATAATGGAAACAATGACTGGGGTAGAAAAAAAAATCTAAGGATCATCATAGTCTGGTGCAATTGGATGTAAAATGCCCTTGCCACGACTTCTCTCCCAAATTCTAACGACAACATCCAGAAATGTATATAGAAAATACTTTTAATTTCATGCCTCATCAGAGTTTAATGGTAAATGGACAGATTTATGAAAAAAAAAAAAAAAAAAAAAAAAAAAAAAAAAAAGTTTCCAAAGGCAAAGAAAAAATGTACTCCCTAAGGCTATCTTTTCGAGATGAAGATCTAATTTAACAAAGGTCACCTTGACTGAGAAATTTCTTAAGGCTTTTAGACCTGAAATTTGTTGTGTTTATCTTATAATTACAGCATTGCTTTTCTTTCTGTAAGTTTTTTTTTAGCACCACTATTCTTCAGCATTGCCAGGTAGAAAACATAGTGGCTTATTAAATATTTGATTAAGTAATCTTTTATGCCTCTTCTTGCTATATGAATATGTGGTATTGTTCAAATTACTGCATAAAAACTCCCTGGATAATATTATTTCTGTAAGAGAAAAAAATCTAAATAAGGTTTTAAATTGTATTTCAGGGAAAAGGCAAGTTAAGAAATAAAGTACTGTGCAAAGATCTTCCTTTACATACTTCTTCATTCATGCGTACTCCAGATGAGGGCCGAGCATTGGGGTCAACAGTTTATTCATTACAATTTCCTGGAATACTATTATAATTTCCTTGAACACTATGAGACCATACACCAGTTAGCTTACAGCAGCCAATCAGCACATATCCCCTGTGCTATTTCAGTCACTTTTATCCAACAACATCTTGAATCATTTGGATATATTACTTTGGGATTGTTTGCACTCAGTACACGTAAGTGTTGCTTGGAGGGGAAGGGAGAGATGGACAGACTAGCACTCGTTAACCTGTCTGTGCTTTAAACAAAGGTATTCTTTCCCTCAAATAGTGAGCTGAACTATGAAATGACTGAGAAGTCCAGCAAGAGTTCCGTCCCACATCCAAAAAGGTGTACACTCAGCACCTGCTCCCCAGGACAGTGATGTGGAACACCCTGCAGGGACTTCAGTGAATTTGGATCTTCAACAGACTGAGAGTTCAACTGGTCATAGAATCATAGATTGGCTCGGGACAGAATTGACCTTAAAGATCACCTAACTCCAACCCTATTGCCATAGGCAGAGGTGCCATGCACTAAATCAGGTTGGCCAAGGCCACATCCAGCCTGGCCTTGAACACATCCAGGGGTGAGGCTTTCATTCTTGGCAACCTATTCCAGTGCCTCACTAACCTTACAGTGAAGAATTTCCTCCTAATGTCTAGTCTAAATCTATCCTCTTTTAGTTTAAGACCATTCTCCCATGTCCCATCATTATCTACCCAAGTAAAGAGTCCTTCTCTATCCTTTTTATAAGACCCCTTTAAGTGTCTTTAATGTTAGCAAAGACCTGATATTGCTCTTGCAGAGGGAACTCACCCGTAGCTAAAGTACCACAAATGGCAGTGTGACCCATGTAACAATTTGACCTGCAAAACCTTTAATAAAGAGGTGAAAATAAAGAACAAGGGTGAAAGATTATAAGACCATGTCCCTTCTCTTACAAGAACGGCAGGTAGCATGGTTGTGAGTGCCTCACAGACCTGCTCAACACTGCAGCTCCTCTTGTGCACTGATGGAAGACCAGCCCTGGGAGGCAATAGTGTGGTGTTACAGGTCTCACTGTGTGCGAGGTTAATGTACAAGTAAGTATACAGAACCACAGTTTTTACAAGGACTGGCAACAAGGACAGAAAATGCTGGCTTTAAACAAGAGCAAGACATTTTTGTATGAACAATATTGGTGATCAATAAATATAGAAGCCCCTGGGAGCCATTCTCAGATGCTTTCCAGGGGACCAGTATTCTTCTGGAAAGAGGAAAGCCCCACCATTTAGGAAGGTGTAGATTGGTAGCAAAATGGAGCTTCACTTCAAGGATGATTCACCTCACCTTTGACCACCAGTTTCAGTCTTTCTATGAATCATTATTATTAATCATCAGTGAATCAAGAACTAGCCACATTTTGATAACTAAGGTACATGAGTCAATGTGAAACTTAACTTTGACCGTGATCCAAAGCCTAGTTAGATCATCAGGATTTTACATATGCTGTGCTTCAAATTACTCTGCTATTGAGATTTCAGGATACTGTGGTACCGATTCTCTTCTGATTTATTCCAGCATGAATAAATTCAATTACTTCCACTGCAAGTAAGAGAAGAATTAGCTCAGTACAATATTTATCAGGCTTGTATCTCTGGCCTATGTCAAGGCAAAGAGAGCAATGCTGAAGGCCTTGCTGTTACATCACAGCTCAGGAGACTGTATTGATCTTTGAGTCTAAAAGTGGAGAAGGGCTGACTCTGCCCTCACTTTCCACACCTCAACGACTTCCCGCTTAATACCAATAATGTACTGGCATCTCACCTTTCCCTGGGGGATTAGGTACATAGTTTGGGATAGGGTGGAATGTTATGAGTCACCTTCCATTCTCCAGAAATAAACCCAAAGTCTAAGCAGGCTGCTTTAAATGCCTTAAAGTGAGTGCCAAACTGGACCCTGACTGGAGGGCAGCAGGTTATGTGGTGATACAGGTTCCTTCCTTATTCAGCAGAAGCCTATTTAGCACCATTCCATAAAAACAAGGTTGCTGAGTGTTGCAGTATGATAAATCATGCATTCCAGCACAGGTGGAAGGAGCTGTTGAATGTCAGCACACAATGTCAGCACACTCCCTGACCTTATTTGTAAATCTAAAACTATGTCTATACTGCTCACAGTGATCAAAGAAATGTGTCTCTAATTGTCAGGACTGCAAAGCCAGCACTTAAAAGAAGATTGTGGCCAAGTCAGCTTAGAATAGGAAGGCAAGAGAGAAGGTGAAAGGAGGAAACTGGTAATAGGATGGGGAAACTGCAGGGAATAAAAAACTTGCTGGTCAAACAGACTTAAAAAAGCAGAGGGATTAGGACTAGGACCTAATAATGGTGAGGTGAAAAAGAAAAAAAAAGAAAGATTAAATAAATAAATAAATAAAAAGCATGGAAACATTGTTGAAAAGAGTTTGTGTCCAATAGGCACAAGAAAAGTATAAGAAAAAGAAAGGCATAGCCTGAAAAGATGAGAAAGAAGGAAATCTCAACTATATGAGGATGAAAGAGAACGTATTGTATCAACTGGGATAAACACTTCAGATCCCACGTCTTGTGATTTTCTTCTAATTTGCATCAGGCCCAGACAGATGCATGTGTAACCACTAAGATAACAATGGGCTGGTGCAGCCTCACCTCAAGTACTGTGTGCAGTTCTGGGCACCACAGTAGAAAAAAGACGTGAAACTGTTGGAGAGTGTCCAGAAGAGGGCTACAAAGATGGTGAAGGGCCTAGAGGGGAAGACGTATGAGAAGCAGCTGAGGTCACTTGGCCTGTTCAGCCTGGAAAAGAGGAGGCTGAGGGGAGACCTCATTGCAGTCTACAGCTTCCTTGTGAGGGGAATGGAGGGGCTTGCGCTGACCTATTCTCTTTAGTGGCAAGTGACAAGACCTGAGGGAATGGTGTCAAGCTGCAACAGGGGAGGTTCAGTCTGGATATCAGGAAGAGGTTCTTCACCAAGAGGTTGGTCATGCACTGGAAAAGGCTCCCCAGGGATGTGGTCATGGCACCAGGCCTGTGGGAGTTTAATAAGCATTTGGACTGTGCTCTTAGTCATATGGTCTGTATTTTGGGGTAGAACTGTGGGGTGCCAGGAGTTGGACTCAATGATCCTTATGGGTCCCTTCCAACTCGGGATATTCTATGATTCTATGAGTCTATGAGCAATGATACCATAACCCATTCTGATTTTGTTTTTTGAGTAAAAACTAAGTTGTCATTCAGTTCATATTAAATTATATTATTTCACTCTGGGTCACTAGTGTCTGACTGAAAATGCAGAGCAAGTATGGAGCAGGTCATTGGGGAGCACCTTTGAAGTACCACCCAATATTGCCAGGGAATTCCCACATAAAGTCTAGGTTTCTCTTACTAAGCAGCTTTTGATTAGGAAAGCAAGTCTGACAGGAGCTGTCAAATGACAGTACTCTGCTGTTTCTTGCTGCCTCCCCAGATTTGTCTTGGTGTGAAGACCCAGCTCTTCCAAGGGAAGCCTGTTCTTCTGATAGTCAAGTGGACCCACACCATGTGAGTCTTCCTGACTCCTTGCTGCCTCCTCACAGCGATACTATCTGCACCAGTCCTTCTTATACTAAAAAGAGGAGAAACAAAGCTTTTTGTAGTTTAGAAGCCCTGAAGTCTTCACAAAACACATTCCTAGTGTTACTCTGACATATAAGGACTAAGCTGCCACTTCTTTCAACAAGTTCAACTTCAACAAATGAAATCAAAGAAGAGAAGGAAGTCATCAGAGAATTGCTTCACTTAATTTTAAGGTGGCTTTTTCCCCTCCCACCTTTGGAGAAGCTTTCCAACTTTAGTGTAGTTGTTTGTATTGTTGGTACTCTTTGCTATCATACTGGAACCCACTATTTGACTACAAAGCTCAAGGCCCATTCAAAGCTCCCAGCAGCAGCAGCACTGTGTTTGGGATTTCCAGCCCCACGTGTGCAGTCCAAAACTTGGAATTGGTTACAGAAAGTAACTTTGCAGCATGAATGACGAGGTACTTTTTCCAAATGGCAGGCTAAATAGACCATTAAGAACCTTATATTGTCTAAAATAAATGTTTAAGTTGTTCTGTGTATAACATTCAAGCTTAGCAGATTTCTGGCTACATGGTGTAGTAAGCAGATAATAAATAAGGGAATTTGTTCATGCAGATTATAAAATCCTTCATAACACAGAACCTATACTTACAGACAAATCCCTTTCAGCATTCAGTAAAGGCTGTTTCCTGGCTGCTTGTGTTTTTCTTTCACTTAAAACTTCATGCAATATTTCCTAAAATACATTAACTGAATTATATGGACAAACCAAAGTCTACAGAAGGGTATCATCCCTTGACTGCCACAGGCCTGGGACCAGGGACCAAATAAATGGTTTCCTGAACCAACAGGTGAAGCACATAGCTTGACAGAGGTGGTAGCTACCAAGGCTGAAAACCACGCTGAGCACTCCTGTCTGAGAGCTGAAGAGTAGACTCATGAACTTAGTGTCTTTATTAAACCTAAGCTATTTACATAATAACAGATGTCAATGAAAGTAGTGATTAAAATCTATATGCATAAATTCTACATGCATAAAAAAAAAAATCTACATGCATAAATTCTGATGTCCTAACTTGTAACTGGACTCAACATCACAAAGCCTGAAGTCAAGATGTAGCAACCAAGAAACAAAAGTTATGCATGCTTCTGAGACCCCTTTTAACGTAATGAGACTGACTACTCAGACCAACCCCACTAAAAGCAAAATTCACATTAAAAAGAAAAAAAAAAAAATTAACTGGAAGTTTGAGAACTTTGTCTGTTTAAAACTCTTCAGGTTCAAAAGTGCCATTCATGTTATGTTTACAGTATGTCTGGCAAAACAGGGCTCTGAGCTTCACCAGATCTCAGATGCTTTCCTAATAAAGGAACATTCCACAATATTACATGCAATAAATTGTAGGACATTTCTATACAGGTTAATGTTTTTAAATGTTTACTCCATAGTATACATTCAAACAATTCAGAGAGTTTCTTAACAATGCTCAGCTGCACAAACAAAATTTGGCCTTTCTAACGTAGTCTTATCAGTGCAAGCCCAGAGGTGGGGAAGAAAAAAAAAAAAAAAAAAAAAAAAAAAAAAAAAGG